>NC_088130.1:7004747-7168764 GCF_036370855.1 Dromaius novaehollandiae
GTCTGTCGCTGTCTCTCCGTGTCTGTCGTGTCTCTCCGTGTCTGTCGCTGTCTCTCCGTGTCTGTCGATGTCTCTCCGTGTCTGTCGCTGTCTCTCCGTGTCTGTCGATGTCTCTCCGTGTCTGTCGCTGTCTCTCCGTGTCTGTCGATGTCTCTCCGTGTCTGTCGCTGTCTGTCGCTGTCTGTCGATGTCTCTCCGTGTCTGTCGCTGTCTGTCGCTGTCTGTCGATGTCTCTCCGTGTCTGTCGCTGTCTGTCGCTGTCTGTCGATGTCTCTCCGTGTCTGTCGCTGTCTGTCGCTGTCTGTCGATGTCTCTCCGTGTCTGTCGCTGTCTGTCGCTGTCTGTCGATGTCTCTCCGTGTCTGTCGCTGTCTGTCGCTGTCTGTCGATGTCTCTCCGTGTCTGTCGCTGTCTGTCGCTGTCTGTCGATGTCTCTCCGTGTCTGTCGCTGTCTGTCGCTGTCTGTCGATGTCTCTCCGTGTCTGTCGCTGTCTGTCGCTGTCTGTCGATGTCTCTCCGTGTCTGTCGCTGTCTGTCGCTGTCTGTCGCTGTCTCTCCGTGTCTGTCGCTGTCTGTCGCTGTCTGTCGCTGTCTCTCCGTGTCTGTCGCTGTCTGTCGCTGTCTGTCGCTGTCTCTCCGTGTCTGTCGCTGTCTGTCGCTGTCTGTCGCTGTCTCTCCGTGTCTGTCGCTGTCTGTCGCTGTCTGTCGCTGTCTCTCCGTGTCTGTCGCTGTCTGTCGCTGTCTGTCGCTGTCTCTCCGTGTCTGTCGCTGTCTGTCGCTGTCTGTCGCTGTCTCTCCGTGTCTGTCGCTGTCTGTCGCTGTCTGTCGCTGTCTCTCCGTGTCTGTCGCTGTCTGTCGCTGTCTGTCGCTGTCTCTCCGTGTCTGTCGCTGTCTGTCGCTGTCTGTCGCTGTCTCTCCGTGTCTGTCGCTGTCTGTCGCTGTCTGTCGCTGTCTCTCCGTGTCTGTCGCTGTCTGTCGCTGTCTGTCGATGTCTCTCCGTGTCTGTCGCTGTCTGTCGCTGTCTGTCGCTGTCTCTCCGTGTCTGTCGCTGTCTGTCGCTGTCTGTCGATGTCTCTCCGTGTCTGTCGCTGTCTGTCGCTGTCTGTCGATGTCTCTCCGTGTCTGTCGCTGTCTGTCGCTGTCTGTCGATGTCTCTCCGTGTCTGTCGCTGTCTGTCGCTGTCTGTCGATGTCTCTCCGTGTCTGTCGCTGTCTGTCGATGTCTGTCGATGTCTCTCCGTGTCTGTCGCTGTCTGTCGATGTCTCTCCGTGTCTGTCGCTGTCTGTCGCTGTCTGTCGATGTCTCTCCGTGTCTGTCGCTGTCTGTCGCTGTCTGTCGATGTCTCTCCGTGTCTGTCGCTGTCTGTCGCTGTCTGTCGATGTCTCTCCGTGTCTGTCGCTGTCTGTCGCTGTCTGTCGATGTCTCTCCGTGTCTGTCGCTGTCTGTCGCTGTCTGTCGATGTCTCTCCGTGTCTGTCGCTGTCTGTCGCTGTCTGTCGATGTCTCTCCGTGTCTGTCGCTGTCTGTCGCTGTCTGTCGATGTCTCTCCGTGTCTGTCGCTGTCTGTCGCTGTCTGTCGATGTCTCTCCGTGTCTGTCGCTGTCTGTCGCTGTCTGTCGATGTCTCTCCGTGTCTGTCGCTGTCTGTCGCTGTCTGTCGATGTCTCTCCGTGTCTGTCGCTGTCTGTCGCTGTCTGTCGATGTCTCTCCGTGTCTGTCGCTGTCTCTCCGTGTCTGTCGCTGTCTGTCGATGTCTCTCCGTGTCTGTCGCTGTCTCTCCGTGTCTGTCGCTGTCTCTCCGTGTCTGTCGCTGTCTCTCCGTGTCTGTCGATGTCTCTCCGTGTCTGTCGCTGTCTGTCGATGTCTCTCCGTGTCTGTCGCTGTCTCTCCGTGTCTGTCGCTGTCTGTCGATGTCTCTCCGTGTCTGTCGCTGTCTCTCCGTGTCTCTCCGTGTCTGTCGATGTCTCTCCGTGTCTCTCCGTGTCTGTCGATGTCTCTCCGTGTCTGTCGCTGTCTGTCGATGTCTCTCCGTGTCTGTCGCTGTCTGTCGCTGTCTGTCGATGTCTCTCCGTGTCTGTCGCTGTCTGTCGATGTCTGTCGCTGTCTGTCGATGTCTCTCCGTGTCTGTCGCTGTCTGTCGCTGTCTGTCGATGTCTGTCGCTGTCTGTCGATGTCTCTTCGTGTCTGTCGCTGTCTGTCGATGTCTCTCCGTGTCTGTCGCTGTCTGTCGATGTCTCTCCGTGTCTGTCGCTGTCTGTCGATGTCTCTCCGTGTCTGTCGCTGTCTGTCGATGTCTCTCCGTGTCTGTCGCTGTCTGTCGATGTCTCTCCGTGTCTGTCGCTGTCTCTCCGTGTCTGTCGCTGTCTGTCGCTGTCTCTCCGTGTCTGTCGCTGTCTGTCGATGTCTGTCGGTGTCTGTCGGTGTCTCTCCGTGTCTGTCGCTGTCTGTCGATGTCTGTCGGTGTCTGTCGGTGTCTCTCCGTGTCTGTCGGTGTCTGTCGGTGTCTCTCCGTGTCTGTCGCTGTCTGTCGATGTCTGTCGGTGTCTGTCGGTGTCTCTCCGTGTCTGTCGCTGTCTGTCGGTGTCTGTCGGTGTCTGTCGGTGTCTCTCCGTGTCTGTCGCTGTCTGTCGGTGTCTGTCGCTGTCTGTCGGTGTCTCTCCGTGTCTGTCGCTGTCTGTCGGTGTCTGTCGCTGTCTGTCGGTGTCTCTCCGTGTCTGTCGCTGTCTGTCGGTGTCTGTCGCTGTCTGTCGGTGTCTCTCCGTGTCTGTCGCTGTCTGTCGGTGTCTGTCGCTGTCTGTCGGTGTCTCTCCGTGTCTGTCGCTGTCTGTCGGTGTCTGTCGCTGTCTGTCGGTGTCTCTCCGTGTCTGTCGCTGTCTGTCGGTGTCTGTCGCTGTCTGTCGGTGTCTCTCCGTGTCTGTCGCTGTCTGTCGGTGTCTCTCCGTGTCTGTCGCTGTCTGTCGGTGTCTCTCCGTGTCTGTCGCTGTCTGTCGGTGTCTCTCCGTGTCTGTCGCTGTCTGTCGATGTCTCTCCGTGTCTGTCGCTGTCTGTCGATGTCTCTCCGTGTCTGTCGCTGTCTGTCGATGTCTCTCCGTGTCTGTCGCTGTCTGTCGATGTCTCTCCGTGTCTGTCGCTGTCTGTCGATGTCTCTCCGTGTCTGTCGCTGTCTGTCGATGTCTCTCCGTGTCTGTCGCTGTCTGTCGATGTCTCTCCGTGTCTGTCGCTGTCTGTCGATGTCTGTCGGTGTCTGTCGATGTCTCTCCGTGTCTGTCGGTGTCTCTCCGTGTCTGTCGGTGTCTCTCCGTGTCTGTCGGTGTCTCTCCGTGTCTGTCGGTGTCTGTCGATGCCTGTCGCTGTCTGTCGATGTCTCTCCGTGTCTGTCGCTGTCTGTCGATGCCTGTCGCTGTCTGTCGATGTCTCTCCGTGTCTGTCGCTGTCTGTCGATGCCTGTCGCTGTCTGTCGATGTCTCTCCGTGTCTGTCGCTGTCTGTCGATGCCTGTCGCTGTCTGTCGATGTCTCTCCGTGTCTGTCGCTGTCTGTCGATGCCTGTCGCTGTCTGTCGATGTCTCTCCGTGTCTGTCGCTGTCTGTCGATGCCTGTCGCTGTCTGTCGATGTCTCTCCGTGTCTGTCGCTGTCTGTCGATGCCTGTCGCTGTCTGTCGATGTCTCTCCGTGTCTGTCGCTGTCTGTCGATGCCTGTCGCTGTCTGTCGATGTCTCTCCGTGTCTGTCGCTGTCTGTCGCTGTCTGTCGCTGTCTGTCGATGTCTCTCCGTGTCTGTCGCTGTCTGTCGATGTCTGTCGCTGTCTGTCGATGTCTCTCCGTGTCTGTCGCTGTCTGTCGATGTCTGTCGCTGTCTGTCGATGTCTCTCCGTGTCTGTCGCTGTCTGTCGATGTCTGTCGCTGTCTGTCGATGTCTCTCCGTGTCTGTCGCTGTCTGTCGATGTCTCTCCGTGTCTGTCGCTGTCTGTCGGTGTCTGTCGCTGTCTGTCGATGTCTCTCCGTGTCTGTCGCTGTCTGTCGGTGTCTGTCGGTGTCTGTCGCTGTCTGTCGATGTCTCTCCGTGTCTGTCGCTGTCTGTCGGTGTCTGTCGCTGTCTGTCGATGTCTCTCCGTGTCTGTCGCTGTCTGTCGATGTCTGTCGCTGTCTGTCGATGTCTCTCCGTGTCTGTCGCTGTCTGTCGATGTCTGTCGCTGTCTGTCGATGTCTCTCCGTGTCTGTCGCTGTCTGTCGATGTCTGTCGCTGTCTGTCGATGTCTCTCCGTGTCTGTCGCTGTCTGTCGATGTCTGTCGCTGTCTGTCGATGTCTCTCCGTGTCTGTCGCTGTCTGTCGCTGTCTGTCGATGTCTGTCGCTGTCTGTCGATGTCTCTCCGTGTCTGTCGCTGTCTGTCGGTGTCTCTCCGTGTCTGTCGCTGTCTGTCGGTGTCTGTCGCTGTCTCTCCGTGTCTGTCGCTGTCTGTCGGTGTCTGTCGCTGTCTCTCCGTGTCTGTCGCTGTCTGTCGCTGTCTGTCGCTGTCTGTCGGTGTCTCTCCGTGTCTGTCGCTGTCTGTCGCTGTCTGTCGCTGTCTGTCGGTGTCTCTCCGTGTCTGTCGATGTCTCTCCGTGTCTGTCGCTGTCTGTCGATGTCTCCCCGTGTCTGTCGCTGTCTGTCGATGTCTCTCCGTGTCTGTCGCTGTCTGTCGATGTCTCCCCGTGTCTGTCGCTGTCTGTCGATGTCTCTCCGTGTCTGTCGCTGTCTGTCGATGTCTCCCCGTGTCTGTCGCTGTCTGTCGATGTCTCTCCGTGTCTGTCGCTGTCTGTCGATGTCTCCCCGTGTCTGTCGCTGTCTGTCGATGTCTCTCCGTGTCTGTCGCTGTCTGTCGATGTCTCTCCGTGTCTGTCGCTGTCTGTCGATGTCTCTCCGTGTCTGTCGCTGTCTGTCGATGTCTCTCCGTGTCTGTCGCTGTCTGTCGATGTCTCTCCGTGTCTGTCGCTGTCTGTCGCTGTCTGTCGCTGTCTGTCGATGTCTGTCGCTGTCTGTCGATGTCTGTCGATGTCTGTCGCTGTCTGTCGATGTCCCTCCGTGTCTGTCGCTGTCTGTCGCTGTCTGTCGATGTCTCTCCGTGTCTGTCGCTGTCTGTCGCTGTCTGTCGATGTCTGTCGCTGTCTGTCGATGTCTGTCGATGTCTGTCGATGTCTCTCCGTGTCTGTCGCTGTCTGTCGCTGTCTGTCGATGTCTCTCCGTGTCTGTCGCTGTCTGTCGATGTCTCTCCGTGTCTGTCGCTGTCTGTCGCTGTCTGTCGATGTCTGTCGCTGTCTGTCGATGTCTCTCCGTGTCTGTCGCTGTCTGTCGCTGTCTGTCGCTGTCTGTCGATGTCTGTCGCTGTCTGTCGCTGTCTGTCGCTGTCTGTCGATGTCTGTCGCTGTCTGTCGATGTCTGTCGCTGTCTGTCGATGTCTGTCGCTGTCTGTCGATGTCTGTCGATGTCCCTCCGTGTCTGTCGCTGTCTGTCGATGTCTGTCGATGTCCCTCCGTGTCTGTCGCTGTCTGTCGATGTCTGTCGATGTCCCTCCGTGTCTGTCGCTGTCTGTCGCTGTCTGTCGATGTCCCTCCGTGTCTGTCGCTGTCTGTCGCTGTCTGTCGATGTCTCTCCGTGTCTGTCGCTGTCTGTCGCTGTCTGTCGATGTCTCTCCGTGTCTGTCGCTGTCTGTCGCTGTCTGTCGATGTCTCTCCGTGTCTGTCGCTGTCTGTCGCTGTCTGTCGATGTCTCTCCGTGTCTGTCGCTGTCTGTCGCTGTCTGTCGATGTCTCTCCGTGTCTGTCGCTGTCTGTCGCTGTCTGTCGCTGTCTCTCCGTGTCTGTCGCTGTCTGTCGCTGTCTGTCGCTGTCTCTCCGTGTCTGTCGCTGTCTGTCGCTGTCTGTCGCTGTCTCTCCGTGTCTCTCCGTGTCTGTCGCTGTCTGTCGCTGTCTGTCGATGTCTCTCCGTGTCTGTCGCTGTCTGTCGCTGTCTGTCGATGTCTCTCCGTGTCTGTCGCTGTCTGTCGCTGTCTGTCGATGTCTCTCCGTGTCTGTCGCTGTCTGTCGCTGTCTGTCGATGTCTCTCCGTGTCTGTCGCTGTCTGTCGATGTCTCTCCGTGTCTGTCGCTGTCTGTCGATGTCTCTCCGTGTCTGTCGCTGTCTGTCGATGTCTGTCGATGTCTCTCCGTGTCTGTCGCTGTCTGTCGATGTCTCTCCGTGTCTGTCGCTGTCTGTCGATGTCTCTCCGTGTCTGTCGCTGTCTGTCGCTGTCTGCCGCTGTCTGTCGATGTCTCTCCGTGTCTGTCGCTGTCTCTCCGTGTCTGTCGCTGTCTGTCGATGTCTGTCGATGTCTCTCCGTGTCTGTCGCTGTCTGTCGCTGTCTCTCCGTGTCTGTCGCTGTCTGTCGCTGTCTCTCCGTGTCTGTCGCTGTCTGTCACTGTCTCTCCGTGTCTGTCGCTGTCTGTCGCTGTCTGTCGATGTCTCTCCGTGTCTGTCGCTGTCTGTCGATGTCTCTCCGTGTCTGTCGCTGTCTGTCGATGTCTCTCCGTGTCTGTCGCTGTCTGTCGCTGTCTCTCCGTGTCTGTCGCTGTCTGTCGCTGTCTCTCCGTGTCTGTCGCTGTCTGTCGCTGTCTGTCGATGTCTCTCCGTGTCTGTCGCTGTCTGTCGCTGTCTGTCGATGTCTCTCCGTGTCTGTCGCTGTCTCTCCGTGTCTGTCGCTGTCTGTCGCTGTCTGTCGCTGTCTCTCCGTGTCTGTCGCTGTCTGTCGCTGTCTGTCGATGTCTCTCCGTGTCTGTCGCTGTCTGTCGCTGTCTGTCGATGTCTCTCCGTGTCTGTCGCTGTCTGTCGCTGTCTGTCGATGTCTCTCCGTGTCTGTCGCTGTCTGTCGCTGTCTGTCGATGTCTCTCCGTGTCTGTCGCTGTCTGTCGCTGTCTGTCGATGTCTCTCCGTGTCTGTCGCTGTCTGTCGCTGTCTGTCGATGTCTCTCCGTGTCTGTCGCTGTCTGTCGCTGTCTGTCGATGTCTCTCCGTGTCTGTCGCTGTCTGTCGCTGTCTGTCGATGTCTCTCCGTGTCTGTCGCTGTCTGTCGCTGTCTGTCGATGTCTCTCCGTGTCTGTCGCTGTCTGTCGCTGTCTGTCGATGTCTCTCCGTGTCTGTCGCTGTCTGTCGCTGTCTGTCGATGTCTCTCCGTGTCTGTCGCTGTCTGTCGCTGTCTGTCGATGTCTCTCCGTGTCTGTCGCTGTCTGTCGCTGTCTGTCGATGTCTCTCCGTGTCTGTCGCTGTCTGTCGCTGTCTGTCGATGTCTCTCCGTGTCTGTCGCTGTCTGTCGCTGTCTGTCGCTGTCTCTCCGTGTCTGTCGCTGTCTGTCGCTGTCTGTCGATGTCTCTCCGTGTCTGTCGCTGTCTGTCGCTGTCTGTCGATGTCTCTCCGTGTCTGTCGCTGTCTGTCGCTGTCTGTCGATGTCTCTCCGTGTCTGTCGCTGTCTGTCGCTGTCTGTCGATGTCTCTCCGTGTCTGTCGCTGTCTGTCGCTGTCTGTCGATGTCTCTCCGTGTCTGTCGCTGTCTGTCGCTGTCTGTCGATGTCTCTCCGTGTCTGTCGCTGTCTGTCGCTGTCTGTCGATGTCTCTCCGTGTCTGTCGCTGTCTGTCGCTGTCTGTCGATGTCTCTCCGTGTCTGTCGCTGTCTGTCGCTGTCTGTCGATGTCTCTCCGTGTCTGTCGCTGTCTGTCGCTGTCTGTCGATGTCTCTCCGTGTCTGTCGCTGTCTGTCGCTGTCTGTCGATGTCTCTCCGTGTCTGTCGCTGTCTGTCGCTGTCTCTCCGTGTCTGTCGATGTCTCTCCGTGTCTGTCGCTGTCTGTCGCTGTCTCTCCGTGTCTGTCGCTGTCTGTCGCTGTCTGTCGCTGTCTCTCCGTGTCTGTCGCTGTCTGTCGCTGTCTCTCCGTGTCTGTCGCTGTCTGTCGCTGTCTGTCGCTGTCTCTCCGTGTCTGTCGCTGTCTGTCGCTGTCTGTCGCTGTCTCTCCGTGTCTGTCGCTGTCTGTCGCTGTCTGTCGCTGTCTCTCCGTGTCTGTCGCTGTCTGTCGCTGTCTGTCGCTGTCTCTCCGTGTCTGTCGCTGTCTGTCGCTGTCTGTCGCTGTCTCTCCGTGTCTGTCGCTGTCTGTCGCTGTCTGTCGCTGTCTCTCCGTGTCTGTCGCTGTCTGTCGCTGTCTGTCGCTGTCTCTCCGTGTCTGTCGCTGTCTGTCGCTGTCTGTCGCTGTCTCTCCGTGTCTGTCGCTGTCTGTCGCTGTCTGTCGCTGTCTCTCCGTGTCTGTCGCTGTCTGTCGCTGTCTGTCGCTGTCTCTCCGTGTCTGTCGCTGTCTGTCGCTGTCTGTCGCTGTCTCTCCGTGTCTGTCGCTGTCTGTCGCTGTCTGTCGCTGTCTCTCCGTGTCTGTCGCTGTCTGTCGCTGTCTGTCGCTGTCTCTCCGTGTCTGTCGCTGTCTGTCGCTGTCTGTCGCTGTCTCTCCGTGTCTGTCGCTGTCTGTCGCTGTCTGTCGCTGTCTCTCCGTGTCTGTCGCTGTCTGTCGCTGTCTGTCGCTGTCTCTCCGTGTCTGTCGCTGTCTGTCGCTGTCTGTCGCTGTCTCTCCGTGTCTGTCGCTGTCTGTCGCTGTCTGTCGCTGTCTCTCCGTGTCTGTCGCTGTCTGTCGCTGTCTGTCGCTGTCTCTCCGTGTCTGTCGCTGTCTGTCGCTGTCTGTCGCTGTCTCTCCGTGTCTGTCGCTGTCTGTCGCTGTCTGTCGCTGTCTCTCCGTGTCTGTCGCTGTCTGTCGCTGTCTGTCGCTGTCTCTCCGTGTCTGTCGCTGTCTGTCGCTGTCTGTCGCTGTCTCTCCGTGTCTGTCGCTGTCTGTCGCTGTCTGTCGCTGTCTCTCCGTGTCTGTCGCTGTCTGTCGCTGTCTGTCGCTGTCTCTCCGTGTCTGTCGCTGTCTGTCGCTGTCTGTCGCTGTCTCTCCGTGTCTGTCGCTGTCTGTCGCTGTCTGTCGCTGTCTCTCCGTGTCTGTCGCTGTCTGTCGCTGTCTGTCGCTGTCTCTCCGTGTCTGTCGCTGTCTGTCGCTGTCTGTCGCTGTCTCTCCGTGTCTGTCGCTGTCTGTCGCTGTCTGTCGCTGTCTCTCCGTGTCTGTCGCTGTCTGTCGCTGTCTGTCGCTGTCTCTCCGTGTCTGTCGCTGTCTGTCGCTGTCTGTCGCTGTCTCTCCGTGTCTGTCGCTGTCTGTCGCTGTCTGTCGCTGTCTCTCCGTGTCTGTCGCTGTCTGTCGCTGTCTGTCGCTGTCTCTCCGTGTCTGTCGCTGTCTCTCCGTGTCTGTCGCTGTCTCTCCGTGTCTGTCGCTGTCTGTCGCTGTCTGTCGCTGTCTCTCCGTGTCTGTCGCTGTCTGTCGCTGTCTCTCCGTGTCTGTCGCTGTCTGTCGCTGTCTCTCCGTGTCTGTCGCTGTCTGTCGCTGTCTGTCGCTGTCTCTCCGTGTCTGTCGCTGTCTGTCGCTGTCTGTCGCTGTCTCTCCGTGTCTGTCGCTGTCTGTCGCTGTCTGTCGCTGTCTCTCCGTGTCTGTCGCTGTCTGTCGCTGTCTCTCCGTGTCTGTCGCTGTCTGTCGCTGTCTGTCGCTGTCTCTCCGTGTCTGTCGCTGTCTGTCGCTGTCTCTCCGTGTCTGTCGCTGTCTGTCGCTGTCTCTCCGTGTCTGTCGCTGTCTGTCGCTGTCTGTCGCTGTCTCTCCGTGTCTGTCGCTGTCTGTCGCTGTCTGTCGCTGTCTCTCCGTGTCTGTCGCTGTCTGTCGCTGTCTGTCGCTGTCTCTCCGTGTCTGTCGCTGTCTGTCGCTGTCTGTCGCTGTCTCTCCGTGTCTGTCGCTGTCTGTCGCTGTCTGTCGCTGTCTCTCCGTGTCTGTCGCTGTCTGTCGCTGTCTGTCGATGTCTCTCCGTGTCTGTCGCTGTCTGTCGCTGTCTGTCGATGTCTCTCCGTGTCTGTCGCTGTCTGTCGGTGTCTCTCCGTGTCTGTCGCTGTCTGTCGGTGTCTCTCCGTGTCTGTCGCTGTCTGTCGGTGTCTCTCCGTGTCTGTCGCTGTCTGTCGGTGTCTCTCCGTGTCTGTCGCTGTCTCTCCGTGTCTGTCGCTGTCTGTCGATGTCTGTCGATGTCTCTCCGTGTCTGTCGCTGTCTGTCGATGTCTGTCGATGTCTCTCCGTGTCTGTCGCTGTCTGTCGATGTCTGTCGATGTCTCTCCGTGTCTGTCGCTGTCTGTCGATGTCTGTCGATGTCTCTCCGTGTCTGTCGCTGTCTGTCGATGTCTGTCGATGTCTCTCCGTGTCTGTCGCTGTCTGTCGGTGTCTCTCCGTGTCTGTCGCTGTCTGTCGGTGTCTCTCCGTGTCTGTCGCTGTCTGTCGCTGTCTGTCGCTGTCTGTCGATGTCTCTCCGTGTCTGTCGCTGTCTGTCGCTGTCTGTCGATGTCTCTCCGTGTCTGTCGCTGTCTGTCGCTGTCTGTCGATGTCTCTCCGTGTCTGTCGCTGTCTGTCGATGTCTGTCGATGTCTCTCCGTGTCTGTCGCTGTCTGTCGATGTCTGTCGATGTCTCTCCGTGTCTGTCGCTGTCTGTCGATGTCTGTCGATGTCTCTCCGTGTCTGTCGCTGTCTCTCCGTGTCTGTCGCTGTCTGTCGATGTCTGTCGATGTCTCTCCGTGTCTGTCGCTGTCTCTCCGTGTCTGTCGCTGTCTGTCGATGTCTGTCGATGTCTCTCCGTGTCTGTCGCTGTCTCTCCGTGTCTGTCGCTGTCTGTCGATGTCTGTCGATGTCTCTCCGTGTCTGTCGCTGTCTCTCCGTGTCTGTCGCTGTCTGTCGATGTCTGTCGCTGTCTGTCGGTGTCTCTCCGTGTCTGTCGCTGTCTCTCCGTGTCTGTCGCTGTCTGTCGATGTCTGTCGCTGTCTGTCGGTGTCTCTCCGTGTCTGTCGCTGTCTGTCGCTGTCTGTCGATGTCTCTCCGTGTCTGTCGCTGTCTGTCGGTGTCTCTCCGTGTCTGTCGATGTCTCTCCGTGTCTGTCGCTGTCTGTCGGTGTCTCTCCGTGTCTGTCGATGTCTCTCCATGTCTCTCCGTGTCTGTCGCTGTCTGTCGATGTCTCTCCGTGTCTGTCGCTGTCTGTCGGTGTCTCTCCGTGTCTGTCGATGTCTCTCCATGTCTCTCCGTGTCTGTCGCTGTCTGTCGATGTCTCTCCGTGTCTGTCGCTGTCTGTCGATGTCTGTCGGTGTCTGTCGATGTCTCTCCGTGTCTGTCGGTGTCTGTCGATGTCTCTCCGTGTCTGTCGCTGTCTATCGATGTCTCTCCGTGTCTGTCGCTGTCTATCGATGTCTCTCCGTGTCTGTCGCTGTCTATCGATGTCTCTCCGTGTCTGTCGCTGTCTATCGATGTCTCTCCGTGTCTGTCGCTGTCTATCGATGTCTCTCCGTGTCTGTCGCTGTCTGTCGATGTCTGTCGGTGTCTGTCGATGTCTCTCCGTGTCTGTCGGTGTCTGTCGATGTCTCTCCGTGTCTGTCGCTGTCTATCGATGTCTGTCGGTGTCTGTCGATGTCTCTCCGTGTCTGTCGGTGTCTGTCGATGTCTCTCCGTGTCTGTCGGTGTCTGTCGATGTCTCTCCGTGTCTGTCGGTGTCTGTCGATGTCTCTCCGTGTCTGTCGCTGTCTGTCGATGTCTCTCCGTGTCTGTCGGTGTCTGTCGATGTCTCTCCGTGTCTGTCGCTGTCTGTCGATGTCTCTCCGTGTCTGTCGCTGTCTGTCGATGTCTGTCGCTGTCTGTCGATGTCTCTCCGTGTCTGTCGCTGTCTGTCGATGTCTCTCCGTGTCTGTCGCTGTCTGTCGATGTCTCTCCGTGTCTGTCGCTGTCTGTCGATGTCTGTCGCTGTCTGTCGATGTCTCTCCGTGTCTGTCGCTGTCTGTCGATGTCTGTCGGTGTCTGTCGATGTCTCTCCGTGTCTGTCGCTGTCTGTCGATGTCTGTTGGTGTCTGTCGATGTCTCTCCGTGTCTGTCGCTGTCTGTCGATGTGTCTCCGTGTCTGTCGCTGTCTGTCGATGTCTGTCGGTGTCTGTCGATGTCTCTCCGTGTCTGTCGCTGTCTGTCGATGTCTGTCGCTGTCTGTCGATGTCTCTCCGTGTCTGTCGCTGTCTGTCGATGTCTCTCCGTGTCTGTCGATGTCTCTCCGTGTCTGTCGCTGTCTGTCGATGTCTGTCGCTGTCTGTCGCTGTCTCTCCGTGTCTGTCGCTGTCTGTCGATGTCTGTCGCTGTCTGTCGCTGTCTCTCCGTGTCTGTCGCTGTCTGTCGATGTCTGTCGCTGTCTGTCGATGTCTCTCCGTGTCTGTCGCTGTCTGTCGATGTCTGTCGCTGTCTGTCGATGTCTCTCCGTGTCTGTCGCTGTCTGTCGATGTCTCTCCGTGTCTGTCGCTGTCTGTCGATGTCTCTCCGTGTCTGTCGCTGTCTGTCGATGTCTCTCCGTGTCTGTCGCTGTCTGTCGATGTCTGTCGCTGTCTGTCGATGTCTCTCCGTGTCTGTCGCTGTCTGTCGATGTCTGTCGCTGTCTGTCGATGTCTCTCCGTGTCTGTCGCTGTCTGTCGATGTCTGTCGCTGTCTGTCGATGTCTCTCCGTGTCTGTCGCTGTCTGTCGATGTCTGTCGCTGTCTGTCGATGTCTCTCCGTGTCTGTCGCTGTCTGTCGATGTCTGTCGCTGTCTGTCGATGTCTCTCCGTGTCTGTCGCTGTCTGTCGATGTCTGTCGCTGTCTGTCGATGTCTCTCCGTGTCTGTCGCTGTCTGTCGATGTCTGTCGCTGTCTGTCGATGTCTGTCGCTGTCTGTCGATGTCTCTCCGTGTCTGTCGCTGTCTGTCGATGTCTGTCGCTGTCTGTCGATGTCTCTCCGTGTCTGTCGCTGTCTGTCGATGTCTGTCGCTGTCTGTCGATGTCTCTCCGTGTCTGTCGCTGTCTGTCGATGTCTGTCGCTGTCTGTCGATGTCTCTCCGTGTCTGTCGCTGTCTGTCGATGTCTGTCGCTGTCTGTCGATGTCTCTCCGTGTCTGTCGCTGTCTGTCGATGTCTGTCGCTGTCTGTCGATGTCTCTCCGTGTCTGTCGCTGTCTGTCGATGTCTGTCGCTGTCTGTCGATGTCTCTCCGTGTCTGTCGCTGTCTGTCGATGTCTGTCGCTGTCTGTCGATGTCTCTCCGTGTCTGTCGCTGTCTGTCGATGTCTGTCGGTGTCTGTCGATGTCTCTCCGTGTCTGTCGCTGTCTCTCCGTGTCTGTCGCTGTCTGTCGCTGTCTCTCCGTGTCTGTCGCTGTCTGTCGATGTCTGTCGCTGTCTGTCGATGTCTGTCGCTGTCTGTCGATGTCTCTCCGTGTCTGTCGCTGTCTGTCGATGTCTCTCCGTGTCTGTCGCTGTCTGTCGATGTCTCTCCGTGTCTGTCGCTGTCTGTCGATGTCTCTCCGTGTCTGTCGCTGTCTGTCGCTGTCTGTCGATGTCTCTCCGTGTCTGTCGCTGTCTGTCGCTGTCTGTCGATGTCTCTCCGTGTCTGTCGATGTCTCTCCGTGTCTGTCGCTGTCTGTCGATGTCTGTCGCTGTCTGTCGATGTCTCTCCGTGTCTGTCGCTGTCTGTCGATGTCTGTCGCTGTCTGTCGATGTCTCTCCGTGTCTGTCGCTGTCTGTCGATGTCTGTCGCTGTCTGTCGATGTCTCTCCGTGTCTGTCGCTGTCTGTCGATGTCTGTCGCTGTCTGTCGATGTCTCTCCGTGTCTGTCGCTGTCTGTCGATGTCTCTCCGTGTCTGTCGCTGTCTGTCGATGTCTCTCCGTGTCTGTCGCTGTCTGTCGATGTCTGTCGATGTCTCTCCGTGTCTGTCGCTGTCTGTCGGTGTCTCTCCGTGTCTGTCGATGTCTCTCCGTGTCTGTCGATGTCTCTCCGTGTCTGTCGCTGTCTGTCGGTGTCTCTCCGTGTCTGTCGATGTCTCTCCATGTCTCTCCGTGTCTGTCGCTGTCTGTCGCTGTCTCTCCATGTCTGTCGCTGTCTGTCGATGTCTGTCGGTGTCTGTCGATGTCTCTCCGTGTCTGTCGGTGTCTGTCGATGTCTCTCCGTGTCTGTCGCTGTCTATCGATGTCTCTCCGTGTCTGTCGGTGTCTGTCGATGTCTCTCCGTGTCTGTCGGTGTCTGTCGATGTCTCTCCGTGTCTGTCGCTGTCTATCGATGTCTCTCCGTGTCTGTCGCTGTCTGTCGATGTCTGTCGATGTCTGTCGGTGTATGTCGATGTCTCTCCGTGTCTGTCGGTGTATGTCGATGTCTCTCCGTGTCTGTCGGTGTCTGTCGATGTCTCTCCGTGTCTGTCGCTGTCTGTCGATGTCTGTCGGTGTCTGTCGATGTCTCTCCGTGTCTGTCGGTGTCTGTCGATGTCTCTCCGTGTCTGTCGCTGTCTGTCGATGTCTGTCGGTGTCTGTCGATGTCTCTCCGTGTCTGTCGCTGTCTGTCGATGTCTGTCGGTGTCTGTCGATGTCTCTCCGTGTCTGTCGCTGTCTGTCGATGTCTGTCGGTGTCTGTCGATGTCTCTCCGTGTCTGTCGCTGTCTGTCGATGTCTGTCGGTGTCTGTCGATGTCTCTCCGTGTCTGTCGCTGTCTGTCGATGTCTGTCGGTGTCTGTCGATGTCTCTCCGTGTCTGTCGCTGTCTATCGATGTCTGTCGCTGTCTGTCGATGTCTCTCCGTGTCTGTCGCTGTCTGTCGATGTCTGTCGCTGTCTGTCGATGTCTCTCCGTGTCTGTCGCTGTCTGTCGATGTCTCTCCGTGTCTGTCGATGTCTCTCCGTGTCTGTCGCTGTCTGTCGATGTCTCTCCGTGTCTGTCGATGTCTCTCCGTGTCTGTCGCTGTCTGTCGATGTCTCTCCGTGTCTGTCGATGTCTCTCCGTGTCTGTCGCTGTCTGTCGATGTCTCTCCGTGTCTGTCGATGTCTCTCCGTGTCTGTCGCTGTCTGTCGATGTCTCTCCGTGTCTGTCGATGTCTCTCCGTGTCTGTCGCTGTCTGTCGATGTCTCTCCGTGTCTGTCGCTGTCTGTCGATGTCTCTCCGTGTCTGTCGCTGTCTGTCGATGTCTCTCCGTGTCTGTCGCTGTCTCTCCGTGTCTGTCGCTGTCTGTCGATGTCTCTCCGTGTCTGTCGATGTCTCTCCGTGTCTGTCGCTGTCTGTCGCTGTCTCTCCGTGTCTGTCGCTGTCTGTCGATGTCTGTCGCTGTCTGTCGCTGTCTCTCCGTGTCTGTCGCTGTCTGTCGATGTCTCTCCGTGTCTGTCGCTGTCTGTCGCTGTCTCTCCGTGTCTGTCGCTGTCTGTCGATGTCTGTCGCTGTCTGTCGCTGTCTCTCCGTGTCTGTCGCTGTCTGTCGATGTCTGTCGCTGTCTGTCGATGTCTCTCCGTGTCTGTCGCTGTCTGTCGATGTCTGTCGCTGTCTGTCGATGTCTCTCCGTGTCTGTCGCTGTCTGTCGATGTCTCTCCGTGTCTGTCGCTGTCTGTCGATGTCTGTCGCTGTCTGTCGATGTCTCTCCGTGTCTGTCGCTGTCTGTCGATGTCTCTCCGTGTCTGTCGCTGTCTGTCGATGTCTCTCCGTGTCTGTCGCTGTCTGTCGATGTCTCTCCGTGTCTGTCGCTGTCTGTCGATGTCTCTCCGTGTCTGTCGCTGTCTGTCGATGTCTCTCCGTGTCTGTCGCTGTCTGTCGATGTCTGTCGCTGTCTGTCGATGTCTCTCCGTGTCTGTCGCTGTCTGTCGATGTCTCTCCGTGTCTGTCGCTGTCTGTCGATGTCTCTCCGTGTCTGTCGCTGTCTGTCGATGTCTGTCGCTGTCTGTCGATGTCTCTCCGTGTCTGTCGCTGTCTGTCGATGTCTGTCGGTGTCTGTCGATGTCTCTCCGTGTCTGTCGCTGTCTGTCGATGTCTGTCGCTGTCTGTCGATGTCTCTCCGTGTCTGTCGCTGTCTGTCGATGTCTGTCGCTGTCTGTCGATGTCTCTCCGTGTCTGTCGCTGTCTGTCGATGTCTCTCCGTGTCTGTCGCTGTCTGTCGATGTCTGTCGCTGTCTGTCGATGTCTCTCCGTGTCTGTCGCTGTCTGTCGATGTCTGTCGCTGTCTGTCGATGTCTCTCCGTGTCTGTCGCTGTCTGTCGATGTCTGTCGCTGTCTGTCGATGTCTCTCCGTGTCTGTCGCTGTCTGTCGATGTCTGTCGATGTCTGTCGCTGTCTGTCGCTGTCTGTCGATGTCTGTCGGTGTCTGTCGATGTCTCTCCGTGTCTGTCGCTGTCTGTCGATGTCTCTCCGTGTCTGTCGCTGTCTGTCGATGTCTCTCCGTGTCTGTCGCTGTCTGTCGATGTCTCTCCGTGTCTGTCGCTGTCTCTCCGTGTCTGTCGCTGTCTCTCCGTGTCTGTCGCTGTCTCTCCGTGTCTGTCGCTGTCTGTCGCTGTCTCTCCGTGTCTGTCGCTGTCTGTCGATGTCTGTCGCTGTCTGTCGATGTCTCTCCGTGTCTGTCGCTGTCTGTCGATGTCTCTCCGTGTCTGTCGCTGTCTGTCGATGTCTCTCCGTGTCTGTCGCTGTCTGTCGATGTCTCTCCGTGTCTGTCGCTGTCTGTCGATGTCTGTCGCTGTCTGTCGATGTCTCTCCGTGTCTGTCGCTGTCTGTCGATGTCTGTCGCTGTCTGTCGATGTCTCTCCGTGTCTGTCGCTGTCTGTCGATGTCTGTCGCTGTCTGTCGATGTCTCTCCGTGTCTGTCGCTGTCTGTCGATGTCTGTCGCTGTCTGTCGATGTCTCTCCGTGTCTGTCGCTGTCTGTCGATGTCTCTCCGTGTCTGTCGCTGTCTGTCGCTGTCTCTCCGTGTCTGTCGCTGTCTGTCGATGTCTGTCGCTGTCTGTCGATGTCTCTCCGTGTCTGTCGCTGTCTGTCGATGTCTCTCCGTGTCTGTCGCTGTCTGTCGATGTCTCTCCGTGTCTGTCGCTGTCTGTCGATGTCTCTCCGTGTCTGTCGCTGTCTGTCGATGTCTCTCCGTGTCTGTCGCTGTCTGTCGATGTCTGTCGCTGTCTGTCGATGTCTCTCCGTGTCTGTCGCTGTCTGTCGATGTCTCTCCGTGTCTGTCGCTGTCTGTCGCTGTCTCTGCGTGTCTGTCGCTGTCTGTCGCTGTCTGTCGGTGTCTCTCCGTGTCTGTCGCTGTCTGTCGATGTCTGTCGCTGTCTGTCGGTGTCTCTCCGTGTCTGTCGCTGTCTGTCGATGTCTGTCGCTGTCTGTCGGTGTCTCTCCGTGTCTGTCGCTGTCTGTCGATGTCTGTCGCTGTCTGTCGGTGTCTCTCCGTGTCTGTCGGTGTCTCTCCGTGTCTGTCGCTGTCTGTCGATGTCTGTCGCTGTCTGTCGATGTCTGTCGCTGTCTGTCGATGTCTCTCCGTGTCTGTCGCTGTCTGTCGATGTCTCTCCGTGTCTGTCGCTGTCTGTCGGTGTCTGTCGGTGTCTCTCCGTGCCTGTCGCTGTCTGTCGATGTCTGTCGCTGTCTGTCGGTGTCTCTCCGTGTCTGTCGCTGTCTGTCGATGTCTGTCGCTGTCTGTCGGTGTCTCTCCGTGTCTGTCGCTGTCTGTCGATGTCTCTCCGTGTCTGTCGCTGTCTGTCGGTGTCTGTCGGTGTCTCTCCGTGTCTGTCGCTGTCTGTCGATGTCTGTCGCTGTCTGTCGGTGTCTCTCCGTGTCTGTCGCTGTCTGTCGATGTCTGTCGCTGTCTGTCGGTGTCTCTCCGTGTCTGTCGATGTCTGTCGGTGTCTGTCGGTGTCTCTCCGTGTCTGTCGCTGTCTGTCGATGTCTGTCGCTGTCTGTCGGTGTCTCTCCGTGTCTGTCGCTGTCTGTCGATGTCTGTCGCTGTCTGTCGATGTCTGTCGATGTCTGTCGCTGTCTGTCGCTGTCTGTCGGTGTCTCTCCGTGTCTGTCGCTGTCTGTCGATGTCTGTCGCTGTCTGTCGCTGTCTGTCGCTGTCTGTCGATGTCTCTCCGTGTCTGTCGCTGTCTCTCCGTGTCTGTCGCTGTCTGTCGATGTCTCTCCGTGTCTGTCGCTGTCTGTCGCTGTCTGTCGCTGTCTGTCGCTGTCTGTCGATGTCTCTCCGTGTCTGTCGCTGTCTGTCGATGTCTCTCCGTGTCTGTCGCTGTCTGTCGATGTCTGTCGGTGTCTGTCGCTGTCTGTCGATGTCTCTCCGTGTCTGTCGCTGTCTGTCGATGTCTGTCGGTGTCTCTCCGTGTCTGTCGATGTCTCTCCGTGTCTGTCGGTGTCTCTCCGTGTCTGTCGGTGTCTCTCCGTGTCTGTCGGTGTCTCTCCGTGTCTGTCGGTGTCTGTCCGTGTCTGTCGCTGTCTCTCCGTGTCTGTCGGTGTCTCTCCGTGTCTGTCGGTGTCTCTCCGTGTCTGTCGCTGTCTCTCCGTGTCTGTCGGTGTCTCTCCGTGTCTGTCGCTGTCTGTCGCTGTCTGTCGGTGTCTGTCGCTGTCTGTCGATGTCTCTCCGTGTCTGTCGCTGTCTGTCGCTGTCTGTCGCTGTCTGTCGATGTCTGTCGCTGTCTGTCGATGTCTCTCCGTGTCTGTCGCTGTCTGTCGATGTCTGTCGCTGTCTGTCGATGTCTCTCCGTGTCTGTCGCTGTCTGTCGATGTCTGTCGCTGTCTGTCGATGTCTCTCCTTGTCTGTCGCTGTCTGTCGATGTCTCTCCTTGTCTGTCGCTGTCTGTCGATGTCTGTCGCTGTCTGTCGATGTCTCTCCTTGTCTGTCGCTGTCTGTCGATGTCTCTCCTTGTCTGTCGCTGTCTGTCGATGTCTGTCGCTGTCTGTCGATGTCTCTCCGTGTCTGTCGCTGTCTGTCGCTGTCTCTCCGTGTCTGTCGCTGTCTCTCTGTGTCTGTCGCTGTCTGTCGCTGTCTCTCCGTGTCTGTCGCTGTCTCTCCGTGTCTGTCGCTGTCTGTCGATGTCTCTCCGTGTCTGTCGCTGTCTCTCCGTGTCTGTCGCTGTCTGTCGATGTCTCTCCGTGTCTGTCGCTGTCTGTCGCTGTCTGTCGCTGTCTGTCGATGTCTCTCCGTGTCTGTCGCTGTCTGTCGATGTCTGTCGCTGTCAGTCGATGTCTCTCCGTGTCTGTCGCTGTCTGTCGATGTCTCTCCGTGTCTGTCGCTGTCTCTCCGTGTCTGTCGCTGTCTGTCGAGGTCTCTCCGTGTCTGTCGCTGTCTGTCGATGTCTGTCGCTCTCTGTCGATGTCTCTCCGTGTCTGTCGCTGTCTGTCGATGTCTGTCGCTGTCTGTCGATGTCTCTCCGTGTCTGTCGCTGTCTGTCGATGTCTGTCGCTGTCTGTCGATGTCTCTCCGTGTCTGTCGCTGTCTGTCGATGTCTCTCCGTGTCTGTCGCTGTCTCTCCGTGTCTGTCGATGTCTCTCCGTGTCTGTCGCTGTCTCTCCGTGTCTGTCGCTGTCTGTCGCTGTCTCTCCGTGTCTGTCGCTGTCTCTCCGTGTCTGTCGCTGTCTCTCCGTGTCTGTCGCTGTCTGTCGATGTCTCTCCGTGTCTGTCGCTGTCTGTCGATGTCTGTCGCTGTCTGTCGATGTCTCTCCGTGTCTGTCGCTGTCTGTCGATGTCTCTCCGTGTCTCTCCGTGTCTGTCGATGTCTCTCCGTGTCTGTCGGTGTCTGTCGGTGTCTGTCGCTGTCTGTCGCTGTCTCTCCGTGTCTGTCGCTGTCTCTCCGTGTCTGTCGCTGTCTCTCCGTGTCTGTCGGTGTCTCTCCGTGTCTGTCGGTGTCTCTCCGTGTCTGTCGGTGTCTCTCCGTGTCTGTCGCTGTCTGTCGATGTCTGTCGCTGTCTGTCGATGTCTGTCGGTGTCTCTCCGTGTCTGTCGATGTCTCTCTGTGTCTGTCGCTGTCTGTCGACGTCTGTCGATGTCTCTCCGTGTCTGTCGATGTCTCTCCGTGTCTGTCGATGTCTCTCCGTGTCTGTCGCTGTCTGTCGATGTCTGTCGGTGTCTGTCGGTGTCTGTCGGTGTCTCTCCGTGTCTGTCGGTGTCTCTCCGTGTCTTTCGATGTCTCTCCGTGTCTGTCGATGTCTCTCCGTGTCTGTCGATGTCTGTCGATGTCTCTCCGTGTCTGTCGATGTCTGTCGATGTCTCTCCGTGTCTGTCGATGTCTGTCGATGTCTCTCCGTGTCTGTCGATGTCTGTCGATGTCTCTCCGTGTCTGTCGCTGTCTCTCCGTGTCTGTCGGTGTCTGTCGCTGTCTCTCCGTGTCTGTCGCTGTCTCTCCGTGTCTGTCGCTGTCTCTCCGTGTCTGTCGGTGTCTGTCGATGTCTCTCCGTGTCTGTCGCTGTCTCTCCGTGTCTGTCGGTGTCTGTCGATGTCTCTCCGTGTCTGTCGGTGTCTCTCCGTGTCTGTCGCTGTCTGTCGATGTCTCTCCGTGTCTGTCGCTGTCTCTCCGTGTCTGTCGCTGTCTGTCGATGTCTCTCCGTGTCTGTCGCTGTCTCTCCGTGTCTGTCGATGTCTCTCCGTGTCTGTCGCTGTCTCTCCGTGTCTGTCGCTGTCTCTCCGTGTCTGTCGCTGTCTGTCGATGTCTCTCCGTGTCTGTCGGTGTCTCTCCGTGTCTGTCGCTGTCTGTTGATGTCTCTCCGTGTCTGTCGCTGTCTCTCCGTGTCTGTCGCTGTCTCTCCGTGTCTGTCGCTGTCTGTCGCTGTCTGTCGATGTCTCTCCGTGTCTGTCGCTGTCTGTCGATGTCTGTCGGTGTCTCTCCGTGTCTGTCGCTGTCTGTCGGTGTCTGTCGGTGTCTCTCCGTGTCTGTCGCTGTCTGTCGGTGTCTGTCGGTGTCTCTCCGTGTCTGTCGCTGTCTGTCGATGTCTGTCGGTGTCTGTCGGTGTCTCTCCGTGTCTGTCGCTGTCTGTCGGTGTCTGTCGGTGTCTCTCCGTGTCTGTCGCTGTCTGTCGGTGTCTGTCGGTGTCTCTCCGTGTCTGTCGCTGTCTGTCGGTGTCTGTCGGTGTCTCTCCGTGTCTGTCGCTGTCTGTCGATGTCTGTCGGTGTCTCTCCGTGTCTGTCGCTGTCTGTCGATGTCTGTCGGTGTCTCTCCGTGTCTGTCGCTGTCTGTCGATGTCTGTCGGTGTCTCTCCGTGTCTGTCGCTGTCTGTCGATGTCTGTCGGTGTCTCTCCGTGTCTGTCGCTGTCTCTCCGTGTCTGTCGGTGTCTCTCCGTGTCTGTCGCTGTCTCTCCGTGTCTGTCGCTGTCTGTCGGTGTCTGTCGGTGTCTCTCCGTGTGTGTCGCTGTCTGTCGGTGTCTGTCGGTGTCTGTCGATGTCTCTCCGTGTGTGTCGCTGTCTGTCGATGTCTGTCGGTGTCTGTCGATGTCTCTCCGTGTCTGTCGGTGTCTGTCGATGTCTCTCGGTGTCTGTCGGTGTCTGTCGATGTCTCTCGGTGTCTGTCGGTGTCTGTCGATGTCTCTCGGTGTCTGTCGCTGTCTGTCGATGTCTGTCACTGTCTGTCGATGTCTCTCCGTGTCTGTCGCTGTCTGTCGATGTCTTTCGGTGTCTGTCGATGTCTCTCCGTGTCTGTCGCTGTCTGTCGATGTCTTTCGGTGTCTGTCGATGTCTCTCCGTGTCTGTCGGTGTCTGTCGATGTCTCTCCGTGTCTGTCGCTGTCTGTCGATGTCTGTCGGTGTCTGTCGCTGTCTCTCCGTGTCTGTCGCTGTCTGTCGATGTCTGTCGGTGTCTGTCGATGTCTCTCCGTGTCTGTCGGTGTCTGTCGATGTCTCTCCGTGTCTGTCGGTGTCTGTCGATGTCTCTCCGTGTCTGTCGCTGTCTGTCGATGTCTGTCGGTGTCTGTCGATGTCTCTCCGTGTCTGTCGGTGTCTGTCGATGTCTCTCCGTGTCTGTCGGTGTCTGTCGATGTCTCTCCGTGTCTGTCGGTGTCTGTCGATGTCTCTCCGTGTCTGTCGCTGTCTGTCGATGTCTGTCGGTGTCTGTCGATGTCTCTCCGTGTCTGTCGCTGTCTGTCGATGTCTGTCGGTGTCTGTCGATGTCTCTCCGTGTCTGTCGGTGTCTGTCGATGTCTCTCCGTGTCTGTCGGTGTCTGTCGATGTCTCTCCGTGTCTGTCGCTGTCTGTCGATGTCTGTCGGTGTCTGTCGATGTCTCTCCGTGTCTGTCGGTGTCTGTCGATGTCTCTCCGTGTCTGTCGCTGTCTGTCGATGTCTGTCGGTGTCTGTCGATGTCTCTCCGTGTCTGTCGCTGTCTGTCGATGTCTGTCGGTGTCTGTCGATGTCTCTCCGTGTCTGTCGCTGTCTGTCGATGTCTGTCGGTGTCTGTCGATGTCTCTCCGTGTCTGTCGCTGTCTGTCGATGTCTGTCGGTGTCTGTCGATGTCTCTCCGTGTCTGTCGCTGTCTGTCGATGTCTGTCGGTGTCTGTCGATGTCTCTCCGTGTCTGTCGGTGTCTGTCGATGTCTCTCCGTGTCTGTCGGTGTCTGTCGATGTCTCTCCGTGTCTGTCGGTGTCTGTCGATGTCTCTCCGTGTCTGTCGGTGTCTGTCGATGTCTCTCCGTGTCTGTCGGTGTCTGTCGATGTCTCTCCGTGTCTGTCGCTGTCTGTCGATGTCTGTCGGTGTCTGTCGATGTCTCTCCGTGTCTGTCGCTGTCTGTCGATGTCTGTCGGTGTCTGTCGATGTCTCTCCGTGTCTGTCGGTGTCTGTCGATGTCTCTCCGTGTCTGTCGGTGTCTGTCGGTGTCTGTCGATGTCTCTCCGTGTCTGTCGCTGTCTGTCGGTGTCTGTCGGTGTCTGTCGATGTCTCTCCGTGTCTGTCGCTGTCTGTCGGTGTCTGTCGGTGTCTGTCGATGTCTCTCCGTGTCTGTCGCTGTCTGTCGGTGTCTGTCGCTGTCTGTCGATGTCTCTCCGTGTCTGTCGCTGTCTGTCGGTGTCTGTCGATGTCTCTCCGTGTCTGTCGCTGTCTGTCGATGTCTGTCGCTGTCTGTCGATGTCTCTCCGTGTCTGTCGCTGTCTGTCGATGTCTGTCGCTGTCTATCGATGTCTGTCGGTGTCTGTCGCTGTCTGTCGATGTCTGTCGCTGTCTATCGATGTCTGTCGGTGTCTGTCGCTGTCTGTCGATGTCTCTCCGTGTCTGTCGCTGTCTGTCGATGTCTGTCGCTGTCTATCGATGTCTGTCGGTGTCTGTCGCTGTCTGTCGATGTCTGTCGCTGTCTATCGATGTCTGTCGGTGTCTGTCGCTGTCTGTCGATGTCTCTCCGTGTCTGTCGCTGTCTGTCGATGTCTGTCGGTGTCTCTCCGTGTCTGTCGATGTCTCTCCGTGTCTGTCGGTGTCTCTCCGTGTCTGTCAGTGTCTCTCCGTGTCTGTCGGTGTCTCTCCGTGTCTGTCGGTGTCTCTCCGTGTCTGTCGCTGTCTGTCGATGTCTGTCGCTGTCTGTCGATGTCTGTCGGTGTCTCTCCGTGTCTGTCGATGTCTCTCTGTGTCTGTCGCTGTCTGTCGACGTCTGTCGATGTCTCTCCGTGTCTGTCGATGTCTGTCTCTGTCTGTCGATGTCTGTCGGTGTCTCTCCGTGTCTGTCGATGTCTCTCTGTGTCTGTCGCTGTCTGTCGACGTCTGTCGATGTCTCTCCGTGTCTGTCGATGTCTGTCTCTGTCTGTCGATGTCTGTCGGTGTCTCTCCGTGTCTGTCGATGTCTCTCTGTGTCTGTCGCTGTCTGTCGACGTCTGTCGATGTCTCTCCGTGTCTGTCGATGTCTCTCCGTGTCTGTCGATGTCTCTCCGTGTCTGTCGATGTCTGTCGGTGTCTGTCGGTGTCTGTCGGTGTCTCTCCGTGTCTGTCGGTGTCTCTCCGTGTCTGTCGATGTCTCTCCGTGTCTGTCGGTGTCTCTCCGTGTCTGTCGGTGTCTCTCCGTGTCTGTCGGTGTCTCTCCGTGTCTGTCGGTGTCTCTCCGTGTCTGTCGGTGTCTGTCGGTGTCTCTCCGTGTCTGTCGGTGTCTCTCCGTGTCTGTCGGTGTCTGTCGGTGTCTCTCCGTGTCTGTCGGTGTCTCTCCGTGTCTGTCGATGTCTGTCGATGTCTCTCCGTGTCTGTCGGTGTCTCTCCGTGTCTGTCGGTGTCTCTCCGTGTCTGTCGCTGTCTGTCGGTGTCTGTCGGTGTCTCTCCGTGTCTGTCGCTGTCTCTCCGTGTCTGTCGCTGTCTGTCGCTGTCTGTCGGTGTCTGTCGGTGTCTCTCCGTGTCTGTCGCTGTCTGTCGATGTCTGTCGGTGTCTCTCCGTGTCTGTCGCTGTCTGTCGCTGTCTGTCGGTGTCTGTCGGTGTCTCTCCGTGTCTGTCGCTGTCTGTCGATGTCTGTCGGTGTCTCTCCGTGTCTGTCGCTGTCTGTCGGTGTCTGTCGCTGTCTCTCCGTGTCTGTCGCTGTCTGTCGATGTCTGTCGGTGTCTCTCCGTGTCTGTCGCTGTCTGTCGGTGTCTGTCGCTGTCTCTCCGTGTCTGTCGCTGTCTGTCGATGTCTGTCGGTGTCTCTCCGTTTCTGTCGATGTCTCTCCGTGTCTGTTGCTGTCTCTCCGTTTCTGTCGATGTCTCTCCGTGTCTGTCGCTGTCTGTCGATGTCTGTCGGTGTCTCTCCGTGTCTGTCGCTGTCTGTCGATGTCTGTCGGTGTCTCTCCGTGTCTGTCGCTGTCTGTCGATGTCTGTCGGTGTCTCTCCGTGTCTGTCGCTGTCTGTCGATGTCTGTCGGTGTCTCTCCGTGTCTCTCGCTGTCTGTCGATGTCTGTCGGTGTCTCTCCGTGTCTCTCGCTGTCTGTCGATGTCTGTCGGTGTCTCTCCGTGTCTCTCGCTGTCTGTTGATGTCTGTCGGTGTCTCTCCGTGTCTGTCGGTGTCTCTCCGTGTCTGTCGATGTCTGTCGGTGTCTCTCCGTGTCTGTCGATGTCTCTCCGTGTCTGTCGCTGTCTGTCGCTGTCTGTCGATGTCTGTCGGTGTCTGTCGATGTCTCTCCGTGTGTGTCGCTGTCTGTCGGTGTCTGTCGGTGTCTGTCGATGTCTCTCCGTGTGTGTCGCTGTCTCTCGGTGTCTGTCGGTGTCTGTCGATGTCTCTCCGTGTGTGTCGCTGTCTGTCGGTGTCTGTCGGTGTCTGTCGATGTCTCTCCGTGTCTGTCGCTGTCTGTCGATGTCTGTCGGTGTCTGTCGCTGTCTCTCCGTGTCTGTCGCTGTCTGTCGATGTCTGTCGGTGTCTGTCGCTGTCTCTCCGTGTCTGTCGCTGTCTGTCGATGTCTGTCGGTGTCTGTCGCTGTCTCTCCGTGTCTGTCGCTGTCTGTCGATGTCTCTCCGTGTCTGTCGCTGTCTGTCGATGTCTGTCGGTGTCTGTCGATGTCTCTCCGTGTCTGTCGCTGTCTGTCGGTGTCTGTCGGTGTCTGTCGATGTCTCTCCGTGTCTGTCGCTGTCTCTCCGTGTCTGTCGCTGTCTCTCCGTGTCTGTCGCTGTCTCTCCGTGTCTGTCGCTGTCTCTCCGTGTCTGTCGCTGTCTGTCGGTGTCTCTCCGTGTCTGTCGCTGTCTGTCGGTGTCTCTCCGTGTCTGTCGATGTCTCTCCGTGTCTGTCGCTGTCTGTCGGTGTCTGTCGGTGTCTGTCGATGTCTCTCCGTGTCTGTCGGTGTCTGTCGGTGTCTGTCGGTGTCTGTCGATGTCTGTCGGTGTCTGTCGGTGTCTCTCCGTGTCTGTCGGTGTCTGTCGATGTCTCTCCGTGTCTGTCGGTGTCTGTCGATGTCTCTCCGTGTCTGTCGGTGTCTGTCGGTGTCTGTCGGTGTCTGTCGATGTCTCTCCGTGTCTGTCGGTGTCTGTCGATGTCTCTCCGTGTCTGTCGCTGTCTGTCGGTGTCTGTCGATGTCTCTCCGTGTCTGTCGCTGTCTGTCGGTGTCTGTCGGTGTCTGTCGATGTCTCTCCGTGTCTGTCGCTGTCTGTCGGTGTCTGTCGGTGTCTGTCCATGTCTCTCCGTGTCTGTCGCTGTCTGTCGGTGTCTGTCGGTGTCTGTCCATGTCTCTCCGTGTTTGTCGCTGTCTGTCGGTGTCTGTCGGTGTCTGTCCATGTCTCTCCGTGTCTGTCGCTGTCTGTCGGTGTCTGTCGGTGTCTGTCGATGTCTCTCCGTGTCTGTCGATGTCTCTCCGTGTCTGTCGCTGTCTGTCGGTGTCTGTCGGTGTCTGTCGATGTCTCTCCGTGTCTGTCGCTGTCTGTCGGTGTCTGTCGGTGTCTGTCGATGTCTCTCCGTGTCTCTCCGTGTCTGTCGGTGTCTGTCGGTGTCTGTCGATGTCTCTCCGTGTCTGTCGGTGTCTGTCGGTGTCTGTCGATGTCTCTCCGTGTCTGTCGCTGTCTGTCGGTGTCTGTCGGTGTCTGTCGATGTCTCTCCGTGTCTGTCGCTGTCTGTCGGTGTCTCTCGGTGTGTGTCGATGTCTCTCCGTGTCTGTCGCTGTCTGTCGGTGTCTGTCGGTGTCTGTTGATGTCTCTCCGTGTCTGTCGGTGTCTGTCGATGTCTCTCCGTGTCTGTCGCTGTCTGTCGGTGTCTGTCGGTGTCTGTCGATGTCTCTCCGTGTCTGTCGCTGTGTGTCGGTGTCTGTCGGTGTCTGTCGATGTCTCTCCGTGTCTGTCGCTGTCTGTCGGTGTCTGTCGGTGTGTATCGATGTCTCTCCGTGTCTGTCGCTGTCTGTCGGTGTCTGTCGGTGTCTGTCGATGTCTCTCCGTGTCTGTCGCTGTCTGTCGGTGTCTGTCGGTGTCTGTCGATGTCTCTCCGTGTCTGTCGATGTCTCTCCGTGTCTGTCGATGTCTCTCCGTGTCTGTCGATGTCTCTCCGTGTCTGTCGATGTCTCTCCGTGTCTGTCGATGTCTCTCCGTGTCTGTCGATGTCTCTCCGTGTCTGTCGATGTCTCTCCGTGTCTGTCGATGTCTCTCCGTGTCTGTCGATGTCTCTCCGTGTCTGTCGGTGTCTGTCGGTGTCTGTCGATGTCTGTCGGTGTCTGTCGATGTCTCTCCGTGTCTGTCGGTGTCTGTCGGTGTCTGTCGGTGTCTGTCAATGTCTGTCGGTGTCTGTCGATGTCTCTCCGTGTCTGTCGCTGTCTGTCGGTGTCTGTCGATGTCTCTCCGTGTCTGTCGCTGTCTGTCGATGTCTGTCGATGTCTCTCCGTGTCTGTCGCTGTCTGTCGATGTCTGTCGATGTCTCTCCGTGTCTGTCGCTGTCTGTCGATGTCTGTCGATGTCTCTCCGTGTCTGTCGCTGTCTGTCGGTGTCTGTCGATGTCTCTCCGTGTCTGTCGCTGTCTGTCGGTGTCTGTCGATGTCTGTCGCTGTCTGTCGGTGTCTGTCGATGTCTCTCCGTGTCTGTCGCTGTCTGTCGATGTCTGTCGGTGTCTGTCGATGTCTGTCGGTGTCTGTCGATGTCTCTCCGTGTCTGTCGGTGTCTGTCGGTGTCTCTCCGTGTCTGTCGGTGTCTCTCCGTGTCTGTCGATGTATCTCCGTGTCTGTCGGTGTCTCTCCGTGTCTGTCGGTGTCTCTCCGTGTCTGTCGATGTCTCTCCGTGTCTGTCGATGTCTCTCCGTGTCTGTCGGTGTCTCTCCGTGTCTGTCGATGTCTCTCCGTGTCTGTCGGTGTCTCTCCGTGTCTGTCGGTGTCTCTCCGTGTCTGTCGATGTCTCTCCGTGTCTGTCGATGTCTCTCCGTGTCTGTCGCTGTCTGTCGATGTCTGTCGATGTCTGTCCGTGTCTGTCGATGTCTGTCGGTGTCTGTCGGTGTCTGTCGGTGTCTGTCGATGTCTGTCGGTGTCTGTCGGTGTTTTTGCATGTCTGTCGATGTCTCTCCGTGTCTGTCGACGTCTGTCGGTGTCTGTCAATGTCTCCCCGTGTTTGTCAATGTCTCCCCGTGTCTGTCGGTGTTTCTGCGTGTCTGTCGACGTCTCTCCGTGTCTGTCGGCGTCTCTCCGTGTCTGTCGGCGTCTCTCCGTGTCTGTCCATGTCTCTCCGTGTCTGTCGGCGTCTCTCCGTGTCTGTCGACGTCTGTCGGTGTCTGTCAATGTCTCTCCGTGTCTGTCGGTGTCTCTCCGTGTCTGTCGATGTCTGTCGGTGTCTGTCGATGTCTCTCCGTGTCTGTCGGTGTCTGTCGGTGTCTGTCGATGTCTCTCCGTGTCTGTCGGTGTCTGTCGGTGTCTGTCGATGTCTCTCCGTGTCTGTCGGTGTCTGTCGGTGTCTGTCGGTGTCTGTCGATGTCTCTCCGTGTCTGTCGATGTCTCTCCGTGTCTGTCGGTGTCTCTCCGTGTCTGTCGATGTCTCTCCGTGTCTGTCGGTGTCTCTCCGTGTCTGTCGATGTCTCTCCGTGTCTGTCGCTGTCTGTCGGTGTCTGTCGCTGTCTGTCGGTGTCTGTCGCTGTCTGTCGGTGTCTGTCGATGTCTCTCCGTGTCTGTCGCTGTCTGTCGGTGTCTGTCGCTGTCTGTCGGTGTCTGTCGATGTCTCTCCGTGTCTGTCGCTGTCTGTCGGTGTCTGTCGATGTCTCTCCATGTCTGTCGCTGTCTGTCGGTGTCTGACGATGTCCCTCCGTGTCTGTCGCTGTGTGTCGGTGTCTGTCGGTGTCTCTCCGTGTCTGTCGCTGTCTGTCGGTGTCTGTCGGTGTCTGTCGATGTCTCTCCGTGTCTGTCGATGTCTCTCCGTGTCTGTCGGTGTCTGTCGGTGTCTGTCGGTGTCTCTCCGTGTCTGTCGATGTCTCTCCGTGTCTGTCGCTGTCTGTCGGTGTCTGTCGCTGTCTGTCGGTGTCTGTCGATGTCTCTCCGTGTCTGTCGCTGTCTGTCGTTGTCTGTCAATGTCTCTCCGTGTCTGTCGCTGTCTGTCGGTGTCTGTCGATGTCTCTCCGTGTCTGTCGATGTCTCTCCGTGTCTGTCGATGTCTCTCCGTGTCTGTCGTTGTCTGTCGGTGTCTGTCGATGTCTCTCCGTGTCTGTCGCTGTCTGTCGGTGTCTGTCGATGTCTCTCCGTGTCTGTCGCTGTCTGTCGGTGTCTGTCGATGTCTCTCCGTGTCTGTCGCTGTCTGTCGGTGTCTGTCGATGTCTCTCCGTGTCTGTCGCTGTCTGTCGCTGTCTGTCGGTGTCTCTCCGTGTCTGTCGCTGTCTGTCGGTGTCTGTCGATGTCTCTCCGTGTCTGTCCGTGTCTGTCGGTGTCTGTCGATGTCTCTCCGTGTCTGTCCGTGTCTGTCGATGTCTCTCCGTTTCTGTCGATGTCTCTCCGTGTCTCTCCGTGTCTGTCCATGTCTCTCCGTGTCTGTCGGTGTCTCTCCGTGTCTGTCGGTGTCTGTCCATGTCTCTCCGTGTCTGTCAGTGTCTGTCGATGTCTCTCCATGTCTGTCGGTGTCTCTCCGTCTCTGTCGATGTCTCTCTGTGTCTGCCGATGTCTCTACGTGTCTCTCCGTGTCTGTCGATGTCTGTCGGTGTCTCTCCGTGTCTGTCGGTGTCTCCCCGTGTGTGTCGATGTCTCTCCATGTCTGTCGGTGTCTCTCCGTGTCTGTCGGTGTCTCCCCGTGTGTGTCGATGTCTCTCCGTGTCTGTCGGTGTCTGTCGATGTCTGTCGATGTCTCTCCCTGTCTGTTGGTGTCTGCGATGTCTGTCGATGTCTCTCCTTGTCTTTCGGTGTCTCTCCGTCTCTGTCGATGTCTGTCCATGTCTCTGCATGTCTGCCGATGTCTCTCCGTGTCTACCGGTGTCTCTCCGTGTCTACCGGTGTCTCTCCGTGTCTGCCGGTGTCTCTCCGTGTCTGTCGGTGTCTGTCCATGTCTCTCCATGTCTGCCGATGTCTCTCCGTGTCTGTCCGTGTCTCGCCGTGTCTGTAGATGTCTCTCCGTGTCTCTCTGTGTCTGTCGGTGTCTGTAGATGTCTCTCCGTGTCTGTCGGTGTCTGTCCGTGTTTCTCCGTGTCTCTCCGTGTCTGTCGATGTCTCTGCATGTCTGTCCGTGTGTGTCGACGTCTGTCGATGTCTCTCCGTGTCTGTCGATGTCTGTCGGTGTCTCTCTGTGTCTGGCGATGTCTGTCGATGTCTGTCGATGTCCCTCCATGTCTGTCGATGTCTCTCCGTGTCTTTCGGTGTCTCTCCGTGACTGTCGGTGTCTCTCTGTGTCTGTCGATGTCTGTCGGTGTCTCTCCGTGTCTGTCAACGTCTGTTGCTGTCTCTCCGTGTCTGTCGGTGTCTGTCGATGTCTCTCTGTGTCTGCCGATGTCTCTCTGTGTCTGTCGGTGTCTGTCGGTGTCTCTCCGTGTCTGTCAACGTCTGTTGCTGTCTCTCCGTGTCTGTCGGTGTCTGTCGATGTCTCTCTGTGTCTGCCGATGTCTCTCTGTGTCTGTCGGTGTCTGTCGGTGTCTCTCCGTGTCTGTCAACGTCTGTTGCTGTCTCTCCGTGTCTGTCGGTGTCTGTCGATGTCTCTCTGTGTCTGCCGATGTCTCTCTGTGTCTGTCCGTGTCTCTCCATGTCTGTCGATGTCTGTCGATGTCTCTCCGTTTCTGTCGATGTCTCTCCGTGTCTGTCCGTGTCTGTCGATGTCTCTCCGTTTCTGTCGATGTCTCTCCGTGTCTGTCCGTGTCTGTCGATGTCTCTCCGTGTCTGTCGATGTCTCTCCGTGTCTGTCGGTGTCTGTCCATGTCTCTCCGTGTCTGTCGGTGTCTGTCCATGTCTCTCCGTGTCTGTCGGTGTCTGTCCATTTCTCTCCATTTCTGTCGATGTCTCTCCGTGTCTGTCGGTGTCTGTCCATGTCTCTCCGTGTCTGTCGGTGTCTGTCCATGTCTCTCCGTGTCTGTCAGTGTCTGTCGATGTCTCTCCGTGTCTGTCAGTGTCTGTCGATGTCTCTCCGTGTCTGTCGATGTCTGTCGATGTCTCTCCGTGTCTGTCGATGTCTGTCCATGTTTCTCCGTGTCTGTCGGTGTCTGTCCATGTCTCTCCGTGTCTGTCGGTGTCTGTCGATGTCTCTCCGTGTCTGTCGGTGTCTGTCCGTGTCTGTCGATGTCTGTCGGTGTCTCTCCGTGTCTCTCCGTGTCTGTCCATGCCTCTCCGTGTCTCTCCGTGTCTGTCCATGCCTCTCCGTGTCTGTCGATGTCTCTCCTTGTCTCTCCTTGTCTGTCGATGTCTCACCGTGTCTCTCCGTGTCTGTCGGTGTCTCTCCGTGTCTCTCCATGTCTGTCGATGTCTCTCCATGTCTCTCGATGTCTCTCCGTGTCTCTCCATGTCTCTCGATGTCTCACTGTGTCTGTCGATGTCTCTCCGTGTCTCTCCATGTCTCTCCGTGTCTGTCGATGTCTCTCCGTGTCTCCCCATGTCTGTCGATGTCTCTCCGTGTCTGTCGATGTCTGTCGATGTCTCTCCGTGTCTGTCGATGTCTCTCCGTGTCTCTCCGTGTCTGTCGATGTCTCTCCGTGTCTCTCCGTGTCTGTCGATGTCTCTCCGTGTCTCTCCGTGTCTGTCGATGTCTGTCGATGTCTCTCCGTGTCTGTCGATGTCTCTCCGTGTCTGTCGATGTCTGTCGATGTCTCTCCGTGTCCCTCCGTGTCTGTCGATGTCTGTCGATGTCTCTCCGTGTCTCTCCGTGTCTTTCGATGTCTGTCGATGTCTCTCCGTGTCTCTCCGTGTCTGTCGATGTCTGTCGATGTCTCTCCGTGTCTGTCGATGTCTCTCCGTGTCTGTCGATGTCTGTCGATGTCTCTCCGTGTCCCTCCGTGTCTGTCGATGTCTGTCGATGTCTCTCCGTGTCTCTCCGTGTCTTTCGATGTCTGTCGATGTCTCTCCGTGTCTCTCCGTGTCTGTCGATGTCTCTCCGTGTCTCTCCGTGTCTGTCGATGTCTCTCCGTGTCTCTCCGTGTCTCTCCGTGTCTGTCGATGTCTCTCCGTGTCTCTCCGTGTCTGTCGGTGTCTGTCGATGTCTCTCCGTGTCTGTCGGTGTCTGTCCATGTCTCTCCGTGTCTGTCGGTGTCTGTCCATGTCTCTCCGTGTCTGTCGATGTCTCTCCTTGTCTCTCCTTGTCTGTCGATGTCTCACCGTGTCTCTCCGTGTCTGTCGGTGTCTCTCCGTGTCTCTCCATGTCTGTCGATGTCTCTCCGTGTCTCTCCATGTCTCTCGATGTCTCACCGTGTCTGTCGATGTCTCTCCATGTCTCTCCGTGTCTGTCGATGTCTGTCGATGTCTCTCCGTGTCTCCCCGTGTCTCTCCATGTCTCTCCGTGTCTGTCGATGTCTCTCCGTGCCTCTCCATGTCTCTCCGTGTCTGTCGATGTCTCTCCGTGTCTCCCCATGTCTTTCGATGTCTCTCCGTGTCTGTCGATGTCTGTCGATGTCTCTCCGTGTCTGTCGATGTCTCTCCGTGTCTCTCCGTGTCTGTCGATGTCTCTCCGTGTCTCTCCGTGTCTGTCGATGTCTGTCGATGTCTCTCCGTGTCTCTCCGTGTCTGTCGATGTCTGTCGATGTCTCTCCGTGTCTCTCCGTGTCTGTCGATGTCTCTCCGTGTCTCTCCGTGTCTCTCCGTGTCTGTCGATGTCTCTCCGTGTCTCTCCGTGTCTGTCGGTGTCTGTCGATGTCTCTCCGTGTCTGTCGGTGTCTGTCCATGTCTCTCCGTGTCTGTCGGTGTCTGTCCATGTCTCTCCGTGTCTGTCGGTGTCTGTCCGTGTCCGTCGATGTCTGTCGGTGTCTCTCCGTGTCTCTCCGTGTCTGTCCATGCCTCTCCGTGTCTGTCGATGTGTCTCCTTGTCTCTCCTTGTCTGTCGATGTCTCACCGTGTCTCTCCGTGTCTGTCGGTGTCTCTCCGTGTCTCTCCATGTCTGTCGATGTCTCTCCATGTCTCTCGATGTCTCTCCGTGTCTCTCCATGTCTCTCGATGTCTCACCGTGTCTGTCGATGTCTCTCCATGTCTCTCCGTGTCTGTCGATGTCTGTCGATGTCTCTCCGTGTCTCCCCGTGTCTCTCCATGTCTCTCCGTGTCTGTCGATGTCTCTCCGTGTCTCTCCATGTCTCTCCGTGTCTGTCGATGTCTCTCCGTGTCTCCCCATGTCTGTCGATGTCTCTCCGTGTCTCCCCATGTCTGTCGATGTCTCTCCGTGTCTGTCGATGTCTCTCCGTGTCTGTCGATGTCTGTCGATGTCTCTCCGTGTCTGTCGATGTCTCTCCGTGTCTGTCGATGTCTCTCCGTGTCTGTCGATGTCTGTCGATGTCTCTCCGTGTCTCTCCGTGTCTGTCGATGTCTCTCCGTGTCTGTCGATGTCTGTCGATGTCTCTCCGTGTCTCTCCGTGTCTGTCGATGTCTCTCCGTGTCTGTCGATGTCTGTCGATGTCTCTCCGTGTCTGTCGATGTCTGTCGATGTCTCTCCGTGTCTCTCCGTGTCTGTCGATGTCTGTCGATGTCTCTCCGTGTCTCTCCGTGTCTGTCGATGTCTCTCCGTGTCTGTCGATGTCTGTCGATGTCTCTCCGTGTCTGTCGATGTCTGTCGATGTCTCTCCGTGTCTCTCCGTGTCTGTCGATGTCTCTCCGTGTCTGTCGATGTCTGTCGATGTCTCTCCGTGTCTCTCCGTGTCTGTCGATGTCTCTCCGTGTCTCTCCGTGTCTCTCCGTGTCTGTCGATGTCTCTCCGTGTCTCTCCGTGTCTCTCCGTGTCTGTCGATGTCTGTCGATGTCTCTCCGTGTCTCTCCGTGTCTGTCGATGTCTCTCCGTGTCTCTCCGTGTCTCTCCGTGTCTGTCGATGTCTCTCCGTGTCTCTCCGTGTCTCTTCGTGTCTCTTCGTGTCTCTCCATGTCTGTCGATGTCTCTCCGTGTCTGTCGATGTCTCTCCATGTCTCTTCGTGTCTGTCGATGTCTCTCCATGTCTCTGCGTGTCTCTCCGTGTCTGTCGATGTCTCTCCGTGTCTGTCGATGTCTCTCCATGTCTCTTCTTGTCTCTCCGTGTCTGTCGATGTCTCTCCGTGTCTGTCGATGTCTCTCCGTGTCTCTCCGTGTCTGTCGATGTCTGTCGATGCCTCTTCATTTCTGTCGATGCCTCTCCATGTCTGTCGATTTCTCTCCATGTCTCTCTATGTCTGTCGATCTCTGTGGAGGTCTGTCGAGGTCTACCGTTCTCTGTCGATATCTTTCTCTCTCTCTGTCTGTCTGTATGTGTCTGTCTCTGTTTCTGTCTGTCTCTGTCTGTCCATCTCTCTCTGTCTCTCTCTTTCTCCCTCTCTGTCCATCTGTCTGTCTCTGTCTGTCTCTTTCTGTCTCTCTCTGTCTTTGTCTCTGTCTGTCTGTCTGTCGGTGTGTTTCTGTCTCTGTCTGTCTGTCCGTCTCTGTCTGTCTGTCCCTGTCTATGTCTCTGTCTGTCCCTGTCTGTCTCTGTCTCTGTCTGTCTATGGCTGTCTCTGTCTCTGTCTGTCTATGGCTGTCTCTGTCTGTTTGTCCCTTTCTGTCTCCATCTGTGTCGGTCTCTGTCTGTCTATCTGTGTCTGTCTGTCCCTGTCTCTATCTCTGTCTGTCTATCTCTGTCTGCCCGTCTCTGCCTCTGTCTGTCTCTCTCTGTCTCTGTCTGTCTCTGTCTGCCTCTGTCTCTCTGTCTCTCTCCCTCTCTGTCCCTGTCTCTGTCTTTCCCTGTCTTTGTCTCTGTCTGTCTCTGTCTGTCTCTGTCTCTGTCTCTCTGCCTCTGTCTGTCTCTGCCTCTCTTTCTGTCCTCGTCTGTCTGTGTCTGTCTCTGTCTTTCTCTCTCTCTGTCTCTGTCTATCTCTCTGTGTCTATCTCTGTCTGTCTGTCTGTCCCTTTCTGTCTCTGGCTGTCTCTGTCTCTGTGCGTCTGTCTCTGTCTGTTGATGGCTGTCTCTGTCTGTCTGTCTCTGTCTGTCTGTCTCTTTCTCTGTCTGTCCCTGTTTCTCAACTGTCTCTCTCTGTCTCTGTGTGTCCCTGTGTGTCCCTATCTCTTTCTGTGTCTGTGTCTGTCTCTGTCTGTGTATGTCTCTGTGTGTCTGTCTCTGCCTCTCTGTCTCTGCCTCTCTGTCTCTGCCTCTCTGTCTCAATCTCTTTGTCTCTGTCGGTCTGTCTGTTGGTCTCTGTCTTTGTCTGTCTCTGTCCCTCTCTGTCTCTGCCTATCTCCGTCTGCCTGTCTCTGCCTCTGCCTGTCTCTGCCTGTCTCTTTCTCTGTCTCTGTCTTTGTCTGTCTCTATCTACCTCTGTCTCTGTCTTTGTCTGTCTCTGTCCGTCTCTGTCTCTGTCTTTGTCTGTCTGTCTGTGTGTCTCTGTCTGTCTGTCTCTGTCTGTCTGTCTCCGCCTCTGCCTCTCTCTACCTGTCTCTTCCTGTTTCTGTCTCTGTCCGTCTCTGTCTCTGCCTGCCTCTGTCTCTGCCTGCCTCTGTCTGTCTGTCTCTGTCTCTGTCTGTCTGTCTCTGTCTGTCTGTCTGTCTGCCTCTGTCTGTCTGTCTCTGTCTTTGTCTGTCTGTCTCTGTCCGTCTCTGTCTCTGTCTCTCTCTGTGTCTGTCTGTCTCTGTCTGTCTCTGTATGTCTCTGTCCCTCTCTGTCTCTGTCTGTCTGTCTGTCTGTCTCTGTCTGTCTGTCTCCATCTGCCTGTCTCTGCCTCTGCCTGTCTCTGCCTGTCTCTGCCTGTCTCTGTCTCTCTGTCTCTGTCTGTCCGTCTCTGTCTGTCCGTCTCTGTCTCTGTCTGCCTCTGCCTCTGTCTCTGCCTGTCTGCCTCTGTCTGTCTCTCTGTCTGTCTGCCTCTGTCTCCGTCTGTCTGTCTGTCTGTCTCTTTGTCTGTGTCTGTCTGTGTCTGTCTCTGTCTGTCTGCCTCTGTCTCTGTCCATCTCTGTCTCTGTCTGCCTCTGTCTCTGTCTTTGTCTGTCTCTGTCTGTCTCTCCATCTCTATCTCTGTCTGCCCGTCTCTGTCTGTCTGCCTCTGTCTCTGTCTGTGTCTCTGCCTCTGTCTCTGTCTGTGTCTCTGCCTCTGCCTCTGTCTGTGTCTGTCTGCCTCTGCCTCTGTCTCTGCCTGTCTGCCTCTGTCTCTGTCTGTGTCTCTGCCTCTGTCTCTGTCTGTGTCTCTGCCTCTGCCTCTGTCTGTGTCTGTCTGCCTCTGCCTCTGTCTCTGCCTCTGTCTGCCTCTGTCTGTCTCTCTGTCTGTCTGCCTCTGTCTCTGTCTCCGTCTGTCTGTCTCTCTGTCTCTTTGTCTGTCTGTGTCTGTCTCTGTCTGTCTGCCTCTGTCTCTGTCCATCTCTGTCTCTGTCTGTCCGTCTCTGTCTCTGTCTGCCTCTGTCTCTGTCTTTGTCTCTGTCTGTCTCTGTCTTTTTCTCTGTCTCTGTCTCTCTGTCTCTGTCTCTCTGTCTCTGTCACTCTTCCCATCTCTGTGTGTGTCTGTGTGTGTCGTCAAGATACACATTTCTTTTAACTCGTCACTGTCTTCTAGTTGTCCTTAGTTTTGATGTAGCAGTGAATCTTTTATTTTACAATATATATGAAAAAAATACCAACCCTCCTGGATGCTCCCTGTTTTCAAATAGTTATTTATATCGAATGATAGCCTTCTGGCTGAGTTTTGTTCATTGTTAAATTACTACAGTTTTTAATGTTTCAAGAAAGGAAATTCCCCAGTAGGCACTTGTAATCGGGAGGGCACAGTAATTTTAGAGTTAAGAGGATGCATGGAAGATTTAAAAACCATATGCTGCAAGGGTAAGGTGATTAACTGCAGGTATTATGAACTCTTGATTTTCAAATTTAAATGTAGGTGTAAATTTAAATGTTAAGTTTAATATACCAAATTTAGGTGCAAATATAGCCTTAAAAGGAAAGCCAGCTCTCTTAAAGGTTTTTTTTTCTGTTTTGTTGTTTTTAAAGCACAGTATTGTAAAAATCCAGTTATCGATGATCAGTGTTATCTAATTTTAGTTCACAAACCGTGAAATTCCTTTTTTGTAGTCTATTGCACGAGATCTGTACACAGTACAGTGATCATGTTCGCTAGTTCTGATCCATGACTCTTATCCATATGCATATATGTAGAGAAGCAGTGGTCCAGATCAATCTTGAATGTTGGTATGAACATTTAGAAGTACCGATATGGAGAAATGTAATCATGTTATCATGAATACAAAATGGAATAAAATAAATGCTGGTGTCATTTTTTTGTAGTTCCATCAGGGTATATTGCAATATTTTTGACCTCTTCTGACAACTGTCTGTAAATATGAGAGAAAGACAGAGAGAAAGAGGTACTTATATGAAAATGAAGATGTTGGATTTTGGGCTCTTGATGTGTATCTAAAGAAGCAATGTGCATATATAGACTTAAACTATTTAAACTGAAAGTGCAAAGCAGCCTGATAGTGATGAATTTATTCTCTCTTTCACTTCTATTTTTCTATAAATTAAGTAACTCTATGTTGATTTTTCCATTTTCAGTCATCTGCTAAACAGGATAATAACTTATCTGCAGAAGACAAAGAGATGGATCTTACGAAGGGAGGTGATACCCCTTTTGAAAAACCCAGTAATGAAGTATGTGGAATGTTACTTTTTTAACCTAAAGAAGCTCACTTTAATGCTATGTACTTTGACTTACAACTGCATCTTCAAATGCTTAGAAGCTACAGTTGCTAGCAGTGTGACTGTCTTGGGAGTGGTTTAAAATATAAAATTTCATATGTATTTATATATATCTATACCTCTCACTGAAGCTAATGGGAATTAGAGATACTATCAGAGAGCAAACTTTAATGTAATCATATTTAGTAACAGAAAGTGTCTTGATGTATGTGATGAAATTTTTGCTTAAATTGTATATCAGAAACTTCAATTATTTGATTTCCCTGAGAAATTCCTGATCATTTAAACTATATCTTAGCTTTGCTAAGAATATGTTTGTTTTTTTCTTGTCTTTATAGGATGTGATGAAAACAAATGATAAATGTATTCCTAAAATTGCTAGAAGAGGAAGAAAGAGAAAGGTAACAATATGCTTAATTATATTACTTTATTAGAATCTGGATTTGAAGGTATTTTCTCATTGGATAGTCATGATTCTGTCTTTGAACTTGATGCAAAGTAGGGAGCTCCCATCTTTTTGTAAGTAGTTTAGCATAAATAAGAACTGTTAAGGTGTAAACTGTTGTTAAACCACTAACAAATTCTCCTTTGAAGGCCCCCCAAAATTTCTGTTAACATCTTCATAATACTGAATCCAACACTTGAAATACTGTCCCTTTTCATGAGGCCATGCTTATGTAGTCACTTCAATTTGGCATAAATCTAGGCTGCTTCTGAAAAAAGGGGTCCCAGCTGCCTGCACTTCTTGTGCCAACGTTAATGTTCACGTAGCCACACAGCAAGCCGGATTAGGGAGTTGATCCAGCTGAAAACTAGAATTAAGTGGAGTGAAGTCTAATTTTAAGTTGAAGCCATTTCCTGATTCAACTTGCTTGCATTATTACTGGCAGCAGAGATGCATAGGAAGGTATAACCACGGCCTTAGTGTGTTATGCCATGAATCATTAGCATACTGAATATCATTTGCCTCAGAAAGATAAGGATATGGCAATTGTATATCCTTATGAAAATGACTTGAGTCTTTAAAAAAAAACCCAGAATTTAAAGAATACCTTATTAAAAGTCCAGCCACCAACCTGGGACACTGATTGTGTGGGTGTTATTTTTTAGCTTCCCAAAGGGACAAAAACCTCTCAGATGATACTCTGAGAGATCTCATTTTTGATTTTTTTTCAAACAAACACTCAAGCTTTCTGGTTCTTTGGCATAAAAGATGGCTTCCAGGCCCAAGATCATTTCCTCTGTCATGCATGTGCAGCTCTGTTCAGCTGACAAATGTCTTTGAAAACTTCTCCCATAAGTTTTTTGTTTGTCTGTTTTTAAGTCTGGTACCATTTGCATCCATCCCCATGTCAGTGGCATGAGTTATAACTACAGTTTTGATGCTTTAGGTACTGACAAGGCTACAAGTATATGTAGTGGGTAAAGATTTAATTTTTTTGTTCTTAAAGTACTAGGCTATCTAGTATTTATGTGAACTGGAATCTACCTTTTTGCCCTCGGTACTGTGTGTTTTTGTCATGGTTTAGGTCAGGACAGACTAAGCGCATGCTTTATTTGCTACACAGTAATTGGGTCCATGTGAAGGAGTTTGGATATTTATTGCCTCTGTGAAAGAGTGATTAAGAATGCAAAGAACACTAAAAAGTTACAGAAGAGCGGTTATCTCTACTTCCTCTTTCCTTGCTGACAGGCGCAGCAGTTGTCAGTGGTTGGGAAGAGTAGTATGTCAGTTCTGGCCGAGCGAGCTTGATCCCAGGTGCCCCTGGAGGTCCTCTGCAGTCAGGCATCCCCAAAAGTAGAGTTGCGTGCCCCCCCCCCCCTTCAGGCTGAAGTGGATGAGGTTTATGAGGTGAAGAGCACCTTCCAGATTGTTTGATCTTTGCTGGTTGGTGGACTGCTCCGAGCTGTTGCTCGTTGATTGGTACAGCAAGTTGCTGGGCAAGTATTCTTGTGTAAGTTTAGTTCTGCTATTTCTGTATTTCTGTCAATTATGCGGGGTTTTTTTCCCATAACACCTGTCTAACTGTGCTTTATCTAACAAAAGTTACATTCCTAGCAACTACAGAGCAACATACCAAAGGTCAAACCAAGGGCCTCCGACATTGGCCTAACTACTCAAGTGATGTCAACTGGGGCATGATAGGTGTTGTTACCAATTATAGCCACAGTAGCACTGGTTTTACATTCTTACACGGGCAGGAATGAGCATGTTCCATCTTCCCACTCCACTGGCAGATCTACAGACACTACACGAATTATTGGTTACAAGCTGTTTTTCTCTAAAAGATATAAGGGTACAGATATCTTGAGTTCTGCTACTTGCACAAGAGTTAGTCACAGTAGGGGGTTCTTGTGTACATATCCACTTCTTATGGTCCCATTCCTCACACCCTCGAATATCTACAGGGACAGTTTTGTTTTGTTCACTATCCATCTATAGCCATGGGGATGTTAAGCTATGTGTCCATAACCGACCAGCCATTATGACTGGTAATGTCACCCCCTTGGACATATGTAGTCCACGCAGGTGGGTCTGTCCACCTAATTCTCAGAACTGCCCCAGCATCTTGGGTGTGTAGCTCACCTTAGGAAGATGTACCATACGGGCTACACTCTCCCAATGTTTTCCTTTACTAGTAATGAACAAGAATGGTTAATCTGCAAAGTGGCCAGTTGCATACTTTGGCAGGTAGTGTCCAAAGAGGCATTCTGGACACCAGTAGAAATAATCTTAGACCGTTTTTTCACTACTTCCCAGGTCTGTCTTTCTATTGAGTGCAATTGGAGGTCAGCCATTTCTAATTGGCTAGCAGCTTTAGCTAGCCCCTCAAAGTGCTGAGAGGCTAGTTGTCCAACCAGTTGCAGCCAGGCTTGGAGGGCTTGGATATCCATGGTGTTTAGGGCAACTCCTCCAAGTCCTGGCATTCCTGATATGTCTCTTTTAGTTCTTCTGTGAATGTCGTGTTCAGGGAACATGGCATGTCGAATCCCTGTAATAAAAGGGGTACAGGTGGTATTTTGTTGACTTGCATTCCAATCCCACCTGATGTGGGTACTCTTTCTCTTATTGGATTACCCCAAGTAAAGTTTGCCACTTTCCTATGGTCAAAGATAACGGGGGGTGGTGTTCAGATTGTGGGGCTCGCTGCGTTCTTTGCCAAGATAATATGGAGGTTAAGTCACTAGTTTGGTTTGTGTTTCTTCCATTAGATAGGGTCTAATTATATTTAAATTCTAATCTTAGATTGTTTTGGGTTCTTTTATAAATGCTCGTCAAGTTGGTGGTCCAGTTAAGTCCAGTCATCATACTGTTGAGAAGTCCTTATGTTCACTAATATATCCTACATACCAGGCTCCATTTTTACCTGCTCCATTCTGGGTGCTATTCAGAGTAAACTGGTTTGTATTATCTTTAGGGACTATTATCCAGCATATCCCTGCCCCATATACAGTAACACATCCCCCTTCAATTTCCCACCATACCACGAATCCTCCAATAATTTTTTTTTTTGTTACGGTTCACTTCATATGTTTCGCTCTCATTCTGCAGTGGCATGGTAGCTTGCAGCTGGCACTGGGGGGGGGGGGTCGTTGTTTGTGCCACTGTTATGGTCAAAGTCCAGACTGCTGTCCATACCAAAATAGGGTTCATCTTCCTGTATACAATGAGGCTCACAGGGGGTTAATTACAGACTGTGTATGTGTGTGTAGATAATTTTCCTGTTTTGTAACATTACCCATGCTCTGTGTCCTGGTCCATGTGCAAACACTACCCCCTCCCCCCGTGTTTTCCCTTTCCCTAAGGGAGTGACAGCCCAAACCTTTGTTCCCATCCAATCATGGCCTGTCATGATGGGAGCCTTATCTCCATCTACCGTTCTGACAGGTTGTGAGCCAGAGGTCCTGCTGGATTACTAGGCTTCAAAACTAGTTAAGGTCTCTGATGGGAACCAGAGGTGTGATGAAAGCTGTTCAAGGACAGAAGTATGGTGTGAGTACTAACTGGGTTATGTCGTTGCTCTGGTATGCAAACTGCTTGTGCTTCATTAGGAGTAGGTAGGGGTATCAAGGCTAAAGTAAGATAATTCTGTCCAAAAAGCATATAATGGAAATGAAATAAAACCAGCATGAACCGTAAGGTCAGACGGGAGTCTTGAGATGCAAGGCTGCCTTCATCTGGATAACTGTATCAGTAATACCATATTAGGCCGAAATTGCCTAGGTAACAGCGTTGGAAACACTGAATTTGGGTACAGATGTAACAGAACTGGGACCAATGAGGAAAAAGTAATTAGGGGTGGGTTGTTTTCTTGGGAGGAGTTTGGGCAGAGAAAAGGAGGAGCAGGGGTGGCAAAAAGGTGGGTTCAGGAAAAGAGGAAAAAAAAAAGGGGGGGCGGGGAATAAGGTATAAAATCAGGTGGAGAACAAAGAACTGGGGGAATCTTGCGACGGTAGGAGCGTGGATGCCTACAGACGGTGGTGAAGCTGACCTGCAGGCCCAAGCCCCCCAGGACGCTGGAGGGAACCCCCTTGGACAAACCGCTGGACTCTCCATCAGGTCTGTGTCTGAAAGACTTGATGTGGGAGGGTGGAGTAAAAAAGGATAAACTTGTACGGAGGGATAGACTTGTACCTTACTATTAAGTGCAGAAGGAAAGCGCTATTAAGTTGCAATTCTATTGCCTTACGTGTGTGATTTATATGCTTGCTTTATAGTAACATAACTGTGTATCAATAATAATAAGCAATAGAATTGTAACTCAATATTACTTGCAGTGATATAATTGTGCAGCAATATTACTAATAAGTGGTGTGTTTATTAGCCAATTAAAGTATTATTAGTTTTTTTAAGGTGTCTCTCTTAATCAATAAACATTATAACCATCTCGATCAGTTACGATTCAAGCCTTCAATCTAAAGGGGGAGAGTCGGACTTAGGGAGGTAACACAGGTCTAGCCTGGGCTGGGCTGGGTCAGGACGATGACCCTCAAGTGTTCACAAGCCAAGTGGCTTCTGCCAAATTAACATCCCAGTTTCTCATATCCCTTTTTCCCAGGGCTCGTAGCGTAGTTTTCAGGAGTCCATTATGCCGTTCTACCTTTCCCGATGCCTGGGGATAATAGGGGATATGGTATATCCAGTCAATTCCATGTTCATCTGTCCCTAACTTTATCATTTCATTTTTGAAATGAGAGCCATTGTCAGACTCAATTCTTTTGGGTGTATCATGTCTCCACAAAATTTGTTTTTCAAGACTTACTATTGTGCTTTTAGCAGTGGCATGGGCCACTGGGTAAGTCTTCAGCCAGTCTGTAGTCATTTCTACCATGGTTAGAACATATTGGTGCCCCCTACTAGTCCTGTACAAAGGTCCAATGTAGTCTACTTGCCACGCATCTCCAAATTGGTAGTTTAAATGTCATCTTTTGTGCTTCAATGTTTTTTGTTGTTTAGCTTTTTTCACTAATGCACAAATTTCAGTCCTTCGTTATTTGTATAATGGCATCTTTAGACAAGTCCACCCCTCGGTCTCTTGCCCAGCAATAGGTGATGCTATATTGATGGCCAGTCTCATAGCTTGGACTTCTGCAAACTGACTCGATTGTCCTTCACCTTCATCCGTTTTTATCACCTGTTAGACAGGATTCCAAACGGCAGCTTTCCATCTTCTCTGATTGCCAATAATTCGACAAGAACCATCAGAGAACAGGGCATATTGTCGCTCTTCTTTGGATAGCTTGTCATATTCCAGGGCTTCTTGAGCGCATGGTAATACCTCGGGTGAGGCCCCAAAATCGCAATTTTTGGGCCATTTCATCAGCTCTTCTACCAGGCCCAGACATCTCTGTTTCCCCATCTGAGCCCACTGGGTAATCAGGGCTGTCCATTTACTCCAAGTAGCACTCGTCATGTGACGAGTCAAGGGCATTTTTCCTTTCAGCATCCAGTGAAGTACCAGCAGCCGAGGTGCCAGCAGCAGTTGTGATTGCATCCCCACTGCTTCAGATGCTGCCTGGATTCCCTCATAGGTGGCTAATATTTCTTTTTCTGATGGGATATAGTTTTTCTCGGATCCATGGTAGCCTTGGCTCCAGAATCCATGGGGTCTTCCTCTGGTCTCTCCTAGTGTTTTCTGCCATAAGCTCCATTGGATTGATTGGTCCCCTGCTGATGCATATAGCACGTTTCAGATGTTTGGACCGGTTCTGACAGGGCCCAGGGCAACTGCACGTGCTACTTCTCATTTTACCTGGTCAAAGGCTTGGTATTGCTCGGCTCCTCACTCAAATGAGTTCGCTTTCCTGGTGACTTGGTACAGGGGGCTCACGAGCTGACTGTATCCGGGGATGCGCATTTGCCAAAATCCCACCATTCCAAGAAAAAACCTGTGTTTTCTTTTATCGCTTGGTGGTGCCATTGCCACGATCTTGTCAATCACATCAGTAGGGATGTGACAGAGCCCTTCTTGCCAGTTGACACCCAGAAACTGTATTTCTTGCGCGGGTCCCTTCATTTACCTTATTCCTCTTGATCGCAAACCCTGCATTTAGTAAAATTCCAATGATCTGTTTGCCTCTTGGGCAGTGTTTCCCCATACTATGATGTCATCGATGTACTGTAAGTAAGTGAGCTGGGGCATTGCCCTCCTCCAAAACCTTTTGTATAAGTTTGTGACAGATGGTGGTAGGGCTATGCTTCCATCCTTGTAGCGGATGGTCCTAGGTGTGTTGTACTCCTATCCAGGTAAAGGCAAACTGCGGTTTACACTCAGGGACCAGGGGAATTGGGAAAAACACATTAGCTATGTCGATGGGTCACATGCCAGGCAGCATTCTTTGCTTCGAGTTCATACTGTAGTTCTAGCATATCTGGTACTGCTGCACTCAAGGGTGGCGTTGCTTCATTCAAACCTCGATAGTCTATGGTTAATTGCCAATCCCCGTTGGGTTTTTGCACCAGCCAGATGGCGCTGTTGAAGGGTGAATAGGTTCAAGTAACCATCTCTTGACTTTCCAGCTCTTTGATAAGACAGTGTATGGCACCGAGCAAATCCCCTTTGGTCCGATATTGCCATCAGTGTACCATTTGAGTTGCCCCTAGCACCAATTGAGGTGATGTCTGTAGCAGTCCTACTACTGACTTTCCCTCTGAGAGACCAGGTAGTTGAGCTATCAAAGGGGTGTCCTCATTCATTTCCACAGCAGTGATGCCACATGCCCATCAATGTCCTCGTGGGTCCTTAAAATGTCCTTTCCTTAAAAAGTCAATGCCTGAGAAGCAAGGGGTGCCAAGTCCCATTACCATTTCGTGGAGTTTCCAGTTTCCTTTAGTTCAGCTTCTACTACACACACAGCTTCTGCTGGCCTCTGGTGACTCCTTTGATGATGACTAGCATCTTTCCACTCAGGGTGGAAGGGAGCAGGGTGCATTGAGCTCCTGTGTCCACCAAGGCTTATGTTCTATGGGTCAATATGTGCCAGGCCACTGGACTTGCACAGTCCAGTAAATCCTGTTATCCTCTGTACCATCTTCATCATCCATTTCCCCACCTGGCTGGGGCAAGGACTCCCTATAGGAGGTTTAATGGAGCCAGTTCTTTTAGGAGAGGGGTGTAGGAGGATTCTTCTGCTGGTGGGGCTGACGATGTGAGGCCTTTCTCAGCCTGCTGTGGCTTGGCAGATGTCCTTTGTTGCTGCTGGAGTTCGCGTACCCGGGTGGCCACCTCCTTGGTACTTCCGCCATGCCACCTGCCACGCCCTCCCCCTGCTCTTGTAGCCATACCCACAGAGCTCTGCGGGTCACTCTGGGGCGTCCGCTCGGCGGCGGTTCCCTCAGTCCATCAGCAGGTGGCGCCAGCCACCCTTGTTCTCGCACCGTGGCTACCCGTGCCTTGGCGGGGGAGGGGAGCAGCAATGTCTTCTCCAGCTGAGGGAGTGCATCGCCTATCCCCCCACACACCAGGGTCGGGGGGGGGGGGGGGTTGGTTCCTAGGATCATCCCAGCCATGGTACTGGCTAACTGCGGGGGGGGGGGGGGGGGGGCATGAACCAATCACTTCCAAATGGCCTGAGTCACCCCCACTTGGTCCACATCGATCAAAGGTGGGCTGCCTGTCACGCCATATGCTGCTTCGACCACTGCTTGCTCCCTTAACCTCTGAATCCTTTCTTCAGCCGTACACCACCCCTTCTGGAAGCACGTGTCCAGAAGGTCCTCTTTCTGCAAATAACATCCTCTCACCCCAGCAAGCAGTCTATGCCACAGATTAGTTTCACCACAAGATCGGATTGTACTATCCATGGCTCCATCATTGGACAGAGACCCCATCCACCACACCTCCCGGTTATCCAGCTCAGAGTCACTGGTGTCCGCATCCCAGCATCGTAATAGCCATGTTAGCAGGTTTTCTCCTGCTCCCCGCCTAAAATCCCCGCCCTTAGGTCTCACAATTTGGCACTATATAAAGGTCATGTGGTTTCAGTTTTTTCCTCTTCCAGTGCACCCCCAGAGGTGGATGGGCTGCCCTGATCCCCATCAACTGTCGCTTCCCCCCCCTCTTTGCAGTCACGTCAATCATCCTGTTCCCTTCCTTTTCCATTGCCTAGTTTAGACTAAGGGGGCAACTTCAGCTAAGAAATCTGTTACCGTGCTCTAGATCAGCTGTCCGGCTCTCCATTTCTCATGCCTGCAGCTGGTCTCTCCAGTTCCGCTCTAAAAGAGCCTGGTACACAAAGGTGCACATTTTTCACCCTTTCCTTTAAAGATATTAAAAACTTTTCCCCATTGGGTTGCCAGTTCTTTAGGGTTCTCAGTATGCTCAGGCGTCAATTCCCAAGCCACTGGAGCGTGCATCCAGACCAGGCACTGAGCCAAAGGTGCTCATTCCTTCTCCCATCCGGGTACTGGAGGTTTGGGAGTCACTTCCCAGCTTCCCGCGTTCTTACATTTGAACAAGTTTCAAACTGTTTGTGCTATCTTATATACACTATTGACGTGCTACATCGAGTAGAAGTTAGGGTTATCCTATAGATGCTACTGACACGCTACCTCCAGTAGGAGTACTAAGTGCGCTTCCCACCAGACTCCTACCTCCGAGCACCTAACCCCTGGCTCCACAAGATTACACCTGGGCAAATGAACCCAGCAGCTGTAGGCAGCCTTAGCCTTGCAGACGTTTGTTGGGCAGCACTACAGCTGTACAACCCTCTTTTCATGGTCCGGAACCTCCTTCAAATCCCACTTCTGACACCAATTTTATTAATGCTGTTGTTTAGGTCAGGACAGACTAAATGCACACAATAATTGCATCCATATAAAGGAGTTTGGATATTTATTGCCTCTGTGAAAGAGCGATTAAGAATGCAAAGAACACTACAAAGGTACAGAAGAGTGGTTATCTCTACTTCCCCTTTCCTTGCTGACAGGAGTGGTGGTTGTCAGGGGTCAGGAGGAGTAGGGTTCTGAGTGTGTTGGTTCTGGCCACGCGAGCTTGGTCCCAGGCATCCCCAAAGGCAGAGTCATGCCTGTGTCCCCCCCCCCCCCCCAACTTTGGGCTGAGGTAGATGAGGTTTATGAGGTGGAGTGCACCTTCCAGATTGTTTCCTCTTTGCTGGTTGGTGGACCCTGCTGAACTGTTGCTTGTTGATTGGTGTAGTGAGGCGCCGGGCAGATATTCTTGTATAAGTTTAGTTCTGCTATTTCTGCCAATTACATGTGTGCGTTTGTTTTTTTTCCCATAACACCTGCCTAATTGTGCTTTATCTAACAAAAGTTATATCCCTAACAACTACAAGCAGCATACTGAGGGTCAAACTGTGGGCCTTTGATATCAATCTAACTATTTGAGTGATGTCAGCTCAGTAGGCCAAGACACAGAGAGGGGGGCCAATACTGCATAGGGGGTAGAGAGAGGGTCAGGGGGCAGAGAGAGAGAGATGGGGGGAGGGGCCTGAGAGTAGGGGCAGGGCTAAGAGAATTTATAAGTGTAGCTCTTCTCTGTCTCCTTCCCTTCTCGCATTGAAAAATCTTTACAAGTTTTTTTTTTTTTTGGCTTGTTTGTTTTGGGTTTTTTTTGGAAAACCTAAATTCTAAACCCCAAAGTTTATGCCAAGGAAAAGCTCTAAACTTCGTTGATTCAGACATTCCAAACAGTTATGGCCCCTATGAATGCCTTAATTTATACAATTTGAACATTAAACTGATACAAAGAAGTTGATTCTTAAAGACTTTAATTTTTTAAAAATCATTCAAGATGATTGTTTTCTGACCAATGTGCATCATCAATAGGTTCAGTGAAAACACCAGATTTCTTCCTAGTATCACATCTATAATACCAAAAGCATACTATGAGAAAGTCACATAGCAGAAATTGGTACAATGTTTACAAGAACAAAACTAAACTTTAACATTAACTGCTATAAAAACAATGCCTCGAAATCGTACAAAACAGTGAAAAGCCATCCTGCCACATGTTGAAAAACTACACACAAACAGGTCAAAACCTACTCTCTTCCTGTCATATTATAGAAATGAAGCAATTAAGCAGTTGAAAAAGTATTTACACTCTTTCCTGCTATTAACTGGAAAAACATACAGTAGTCATAAAAAAATATATACTACAACTGTCTCCTGTTTTCTGAATGGGTTTTTGAAATGTGTATTACTTGTTAATATTGGATAAAACCATCAGCAAAGCATTTAAATACTTTTAAAGTGAAGATTAAAGGGGCTGTTATTCCACAAAATTTACCATTAAAATATTATGCTTATAATTTTTTTAAAAAACTTTCAGTCTATAGATTTCAAACTCAAAACTTAATCCTCTCTATTTTGTATGGGAAAAAAAGGAAAAGCAATAATTTAAGGTTTATTTTCTCATCTCATCTGCGCACGCAGACACACACACGCACACAAGCACAGAGAGACAATGGCAGATGGGGGAACCCAAATAATATCCTGCCCTGGCTACTCCTGGCTCCATCACAGGAGAGCAATCAGCCCATCAAGGGCTCATCTCCACAAGCACAGAGGCACAGTGACAGGCAGGGGAACCCAAATTACCTGCTTAGAGGAACAGACACCCTGTCCAGGCTCCTCCCAGTGCTATTCCAGGAGAGCATCAGCCCCATGGTCCAGGTGTGAAACTCAGGAATATGAGTCAATGGGAGTGGGTCCCCAAAGGAAGGGAGCACCTTTGGGACTGTATGGGGGGGGGGGGGGTGTCACTGCCAAGGGGTATGGGGCACATTATGGGATGCAGGGGAAGAATATTTTGTGATTGCACAAGACTTATTATGGGATGTTTAGGGGAGGAACCAAAGGCAGAGAAAGAGAGGGATCTAGGGTGGAAAAATGTGGGAAATCAGAGGTACAAGGGGATAAAAAGTGCTAGTCTCCTATGTAAACAGGCTGCTGCTCAGTATGCTTGTCTGGCTGTGCCCTGTGCTTGATCAGCACAGTCTGTCCTATCATCTTATTACATTCCTTTTCTAACTGTTTTTCTGGGTGAGGTACTCTCTATTCTGTGTGCACGTGTGTGCATGGAGGTCTAAGTGCCAGCAACTGGAGGAGGACCATGGGTCAGAGGGCCTGTGTGTCTGTGATGCCAGCAACTGGAGGGAGTGAGGGTACAAAACAAGTCAGTGTTTGATTGCTAGTAAATACCAAGCCAGACTAGCTAGTGAGTAGTTTAAGCGATCTGGGAACCAGGTATGTGTCTGGTTCTCTAAGGGTGAGATGACAGGGGCATTTGCTACTGGAAGTATCCGGCAAGTCCCCATCAACTGCCAGAGCAGTGGGGGCGCATGGTGTTTGGGGGCCAACTGAGACCTGCGTGTGTGCGTGCTCATGTGTCTCTAGGGGTGAGGCCCCTGGGAAGAGCGAAGATCCAGGAGCAGGTACTGGATGAACTGCGTGTCCAAGGCCAGCTACTGGATGGATCCACAGTGTGTGTTGTGCATGAAGGGGTCTGTACCGGCAGCTGGAGTGGGGCTGTGGGTCTTGGAGGCTTGTATGTCCAGGTGCCAGCAACTGGGTAGACTGAGAATCTAAGCCCAGCTGCTGGAGGGATCCACATTGTACATATGTATATATATATATGTCCCACTAACGGACCTTCCTCCTGATCAGCCAGAAAGGGGAACAGAATGAGGCTGTTGGTGCTGTTTGTGTTTCTGTGAGTGCTGAGTGTTTCTGTCTGTGTTGATCTGTGAGGCTGGCCATGTGTATATGTATGTATGTGTTGTATATGCGTGCTTGTGCGTGTGCCTACTGGGAATACATTCTCAGCCTTGCTACTGGTTGGACCTGGGGCACGGAGCTGCGGTAGCCTCATCTCTATCAGGCTACCAGGTTCGGCCTCCTCCTAACAGAAACTATTGGTCTTTTTATGCATCCTCGCTCAACTAAACTGGTTTGTCTATTTTTAGTAATTTAGAACTATATGCAATATTTTAGGAAGCATGTAACAAATAGCTGCTCTATCATGTAACAAATAGCTGCTCTATGGGGAGAGGGTCTATGGCTTTAATCTGTGAATTGCTTTCTTTAAATTAGGCTGAAAAACAAACTGAAGCTGAAGAAGCTGCAGCAGCAGCAACTGCAGTCGCTGTGGCTCCAAAAGTAAGCCCAAAAAGAGGAAGACCAGCAGGTAACTTTAAACAAAAAGGAATTTTATTTATTTTTCCCCATACAAAATAACTTAATAGAGATGGTCAGAGGATTTATTACCCCCAGCCCTCAGGTCCCCAAAGTATCATAAAATATTTCCTAATGCTAAAGGCTATCTTGTAAACATTTTCGTGTGTGTATTGCTGGAAGGTTATAGTGATGATATATCCTACATCTCAACCTGAGGTATTTAGCACATAAAGGGTTTTAAATTGTTAGTGCTTATGCTGGGTCATCTGAAATAAGGCTCATTGTATCCAGGTGCAAGTATCACCTTTAGGAAAGCCTCCATAGGATTCTGCCAACTTGCACAATATGCAATAAGACCTCTTTATTTCTATGCACTGTGGCTTCACAAAGGATTGTATTAATCAAAGATGTATAAAATTGATACTTAAATTGTGTTAGAATATCGATAAAACATGAGTTAATAAAAAAAAAAGTGTGTGTGTGGAGATCCTCTGTAGGTAGAGCTCAAAGGACAATAAAAACAAGTGAAGGGCTGGAGAGGTTTAGCTGAAAAGAGGTTTGGAAGAAATCTCTGTAGATTGATAGACAGCTGAGAAGGAAATATAGCTATTAAAAGTGTGTAATTTCAAACATTTTGCTAATAGTTTGGCAGTACTTGTTTGTGAAAGTAGCACAATGATTTAATTGGAATTCTTATGGCAAGTTTGCAAGTAATCTTGAAGGAAATGTTTTGAGTTCGTCATTTACTACTAACATGGGGAAAGTTATTGGAGCAATTAAGTGTATTTATATATACTAGTATATACTATATAGTATGTACTTACACATACTATATGAGTATGTAGTCTAGGAAACAGATAATTTAATACTTTATACTCATCTGTATCTGCTAGCATTATGAAAATTTTTAGAAAGCACAACCACAATTAGCTTCCAAGGCAAGTTAATTGAGACTAGATATGAGGAAATGAAGTATTAGCTTAGTACTTCACACACTTTCATTATATTTATGAAATGTACATTTTTAATATTTTAATGTGTGTGAGTTTTTTTTTATTTATCTTTGAAATTATTTATGTTTATACAAGCTATTGGCTGTAAGAGCAGGAAAGGACCTTTGTAAGAGATGCTTTGGCACCCTATGGGAAATGTGTTACTAGATGATGTACTATGCAGCATTCTCTCACATTAATATGATGCATGCATCTCTTGCTTAGCAGTGCTCCACACTAACATCAGCAGCACTTCAAACACTGGGCTGTTAGCTATTTTCCTAACAGAATGTTTGTTGGGGATAGCAGATAAGCACGTTCCATAAATTTGAATCTGTAATGGCAGTGTACTAAGTTTTCATTTTACAGAATTTGAAGGGTATAAATGTTGAAAAGGTGGATAAACTATTTAGCTTGCTTTAACATTGGAATATGGTGAAATTGAGAAGATGTAAAGTTGTGCAGTATACCTCTGTGTGGTGGTAGAATTTCTTGGTACTGATTTTCTTTTAGGGAAAGTGATGGAAGCTCCATGAAGCTCCTAAAACTACTACTAATAAATAGGCTGATATATATATATATATATATATATATATATATATATATATATAAAAAATTACTTCCCCACACACACTTATTCATGATTCTCTAGTTTCAGGCTTATTTTTATTAGCTGCATAACATGAGAAGGGTCATTCTGAGTGCACAGGGTGAAAAAGCCACAGGAATAGATGATTTAAACCTCTTAGACTACTATCTTAAACTACCAAAGTGTTGGTTGAGATTTTAATTTTTCAGAGGGATCTTGATTAAACTTTGATACACAGTTGCAACATTTGAATTTTGTATAACAGAATATTTAACCTACTAACTTTGACTCAAGTGTTGCTTCTATGTGTTGATATGAAAAACAGTACTTTTAGATAAGGAATGGGTGGTGGCTATAGACTAACCTGTTCGTTCTGTATAAACTAGCTACTGACGTAAAGGTTCCAAAACCAAGAGGGAGACCCAAATTGGTGAAACCACCTTGTTCTTCAGAAACAGACATGTGAGTTGGCTTTTTATACAAAATGTATTTCTTTATTGTAAACCCAAGTGGTTGCATTTGATGAGCCCTTGTGAGTTCCTTCCCACTGTTTTCCTTGTAGTACTCAATATAAGTTAGTTTGCTTTGGTAGAAGTTATTTACAACCTATGCAATTAATGCATAGTAACTCAAGGTAGTAAAGCTCTGGAATAAGACAGAAGAGCTAAACCTTTCTAATTTTGCAAAACTTTTGCAAAGGCTATTGTATATCTTTCTGTTGGATTATTTCTATATCAGTGCCACTTGCCTGTATTTGTGGAGAAGAAAAGAAGATCATGTGAAACTTAAAATATCAAATCTCTTTTTACAATTGTGTCTCAAAAAAAAAAAAAAATCTCTTGATTCTGCACATTGAGGAAACTCCATCTGTTATTTATCTGCTATATGAATTTTATTCTATGTATTTTTTGTGCTAAGCCCTTAATTCTAGTAATTGAAGGAAATGTTGAGCATTTGCATAATTTTCCACAGGTTAGCATATGTGCAGTTTCATTAGCTATGTCTTAAATATGTTTCAGAAAATCATTTTAAAATATTAGCATTGTTGAATATTCCCTAGTCCTGCAGACACTTATGCTTACAAAGAACTTCTAAGCCCCAACTTCTTGCAGTGATTTTGGGTCTATGCACATATATTAGTGTTTGCTTGGTTGGGGCCACTGTGCTATTATACTTATTTTTTTTACATAGACAACAGACTATAATTTTAGAAAATTACTAGATATTTTTTGAGACATCTTTAAATTGAATCCAAGTTAGGATGTTACAGTCTGAATGGGTGGACAACCAGATAAGTAAAAAAAGTGGTTGGATGATTTGGCTCAGGGGGTACTGGTTAATCAGTTGTTCTCTACCTGGAGGCTGGTAATAAGTGGAGTACCACAGGGGTCTATCCTGGGACCTGTCCTGTTTAACATCTTTGTCAATGACCTGGAGGAGGTGATGGAATGCACTCTCTTCAAGTTTGCAGATGACAGCAAACCGGGGGGACCAGTCAGTACACTCGAGGGCAGGGCTGCTATCCAGAGGGACCTAGACAGGCTAGAGGAATGGGCCAACAGGAACATCATGAAATTCAACAAGGACAAATGCCAAGTTGTGCCCCTGGGAAGGAAGAACCCCTGATAACAGTACAGATTGGGGACTGACTGGCTGGGGAGCAGCTCTGCTGAAAAGGACCTGGGGGACCTGGTGGACAACAAGCTGACCATGAGCCAACAGTGTGCCCTGGCATCAAAGAAGGCCACCAGCATCCTGGGCTGTATGGACAGGAGCATAGCCTTAGATTGAGGGAAGTGATTCTTCGCCTCTACTCAGCACTCATTAGACCACATCTAGAATACTGTGTCCAGTTTTGGGTCCCACAGTACATGAAAAAGATGCTGACTAACTGGAGTGAGTTCAGCAGAAAGCAACAAAGCTGGTCAGGGGCTGGAGCACTTGCCCTATGAAGAGAGGCTGAGTAAACTGGGCTTGTTCAGCCTGGAGAAGAAAAGGCTTGGGGGACCTAATAGTATCCTTCCAAAACCTACAAGGAGGTCATCAAGAAGAAGGAGCCAGGCTCTTCAGTGGTGCATGGTGGGAGGATGAGACAACAGGCATAAGTTGAAACAAGAGAGGTTCAGAATTGTAAGGGTGAGGCAGGGGCACTGCCTGGACTCCCAGCAGGGATGGATACACAAACACAAGGCATATGATGGTCGATATGGAGAATTTATTACCTCTGCGTCTCAGCGAGGGTTCCCTGGCGTTTTCCTGATTGAGGCAATAATGGAGTGGGGGATCCCTGGCACCGCTGAGCATCGGTCCAGGGTGAGGAACACCGAGGGGGGCACTAGATGAAGTTTTTATGTACTCTACACATGCGCAGTAAGCATGTTGAGCTCATTGTTATTCTCGATTCAAAGCCCAGGTGCAGCGCCACCCTGGCACAGGCTCAACTACGTGACTATGGGTCAATATGCCCTGCTGATGCTCCTTTTCCCACAGAATGGTCTGGCTAGCTTCCATCGTCTATCTCCTTGACATTCTTCCGCACTTTCCCATACACTCCACCCCCGCGATGGAAAGCTAGTTACAGGCCGTCCCAATCTTCAGAAGGGCATGGGGTATGAGGCAAGGGAGTTTACAAAGTAATGAAATCAAAACATAACATAATACAAAGCAAGAGATAGACAAGAGTTCTCCGTGTATGAGGTGGCCCAGCCATCCCATTAGGGAGCCAAACCAATTAGCCAGCCAGGCATCTCCATCGTTCTGCAGGATATGTTGGATAATGTCTTGTAGGTGGCTGATACCATTCTCAATAGATGCCGATTCATCAGTGATGTCGAGACAGCACATCTCGGCGAAGTCATGACGTCCGTGGTTATATCGCAGTAGGATACAGTTGATCACTAAATGGTTTTGCAGTGTTCCTTGCTACACTGCTCCCAACTCCCTATTTAAAGAGGCAATGGCTCTAGATGTCCAATTTAAGCCTTGAGCTAAAGCACAGGCAACATGCTCTAACTGTTTACGATTATGCGCCACCACCTCCGGGATCCCAGCTAGGCTCAACAATAGGCCTAAGGCTTCTGCATGAGAAAATAAACTTATATGGCGGTCACAAGCGGCATCTTAGGATATGCTACGGTGTCCGACGCCGCTCTGTCATAAAGGGAGGAATGCTTAAAGTAACACGACCTGGCCGGCACATATGTATATGCTGTATTGCCACACAGAAGGAACCACCCTAATGGTAGTATAAGGTGAGCAGACACATAGGTAATATCCATAGTGTCATTACAAATTGACTGCATATCAGTTACATTCTGCAGAACAGAGGCAGCATTTACAAAGTGAAAGCAAGTATCTGCTTTAGATATGTTAGCTATATGAAAAGAATAAGTCCAAGGTGTCAGCTTTTGGGAAACAATACTCAAATCGTAGAAATTCATGGGAGTAACAGAAATATCTTTTTTTTTTTTTAAAAAGTATAACTCTGCAATACGGCGAGTGGAGCTGGCACACCTATGTAACACATAGTTAAGACATCATCCACTGATCATTCTCCTGAAATACAGAAAGCAGAGAGGTTAGCTGATCTTTGTGCCAGCCAAATCCATGTATTTACATGGGAAGCTGGATGGTCTTGTAGATCAAGGGCATCTGTCGGGGTGAGCGAGAGGCAACATTCCAACAGCGACTTCCAGATGCCAGCATGATAACCTGTTGATGGGAAGACAGAAAGGCATGGTATCACCGTCAGGAAGAACTAGAGCAGTGGCTCCTGGACCATCTGCTAAAACAGTGCCAGGCCGTTTTTTTCTTTTGAGGAGTTAGTACCCACTCACTGGCTAAAGGGTGTATTGAGGATGTTTGCTGAACTTGAGGCACTCCGGCACTGTGGGTCAGGATTCCTCGCAGTATTGGTGCTCCCTGTGAGACATTCACTGGCGTGGATACGGATACCTGGAAAGATAAATCTTGAGAAGAGGTCAATAAGAGTGGGGCTATTTGAACAGGTATCAAAGGTGTAAACAGCCATACACACTGTGAAGGGCAGTCAAGTCTTAAATGTAAGCTTATAACTCTTTGCTCAGTAATCATAAGTTCCTCAGATGTATAGAATTCTACCTGCCCAGAGGCGAGTATGCAGGGGGCAATCCCCCCTTCCATTACAGATATCCGAGCAGGGATTGCTAGGGTCAGTTTGGCTTGTACTCGCTCAGGAGATAACATCCCAAAAGGAGGGGCCTCTTGGACAGGTAATGGGTCTATTGGGGGAGCAAGGGGGTGAGGGGGCAGCCCCTCTGGCTCAGAAAATAGAGGCATGTGCTCAAAACGTACTTCCCTTAACAAGGCTAAGGTACCCCAAGGCATGTGGGTACTCATATTCTCCCCCCCTTAAACTGGGCTTGTAGAGTGTTTCCCCTACATAGGCCCTGATTGTATCATCCATCACCCATGCCTGAATGGGGAGGGGGGTGTGTACAGTCACCGGGTCACGTCCTGTAACTCCTTCTGTATCCTGCAAAGCCCACACCACAGCCAAAAGCTGTTTCTCCAGAGGTGTATAATTTGCTGTGGCCCCTTGCAGGGAACGGGACCAGAAACCTATAGGTTCCTGCCTTGCATGGGCACATTGCTGCCACAACCCCCAAGACATTTTATCCCCCATAACTGTTACCTCCAGCTCGAAAGGTTGTCCCTCCTATGGAGTGAATAGCTTGGAACGTTAGTCCACCGCCTCCTTGCACAGGTCAAAGGCTTGCTGCTGCTCTTTAGTCCATTGCCACTGGCTACCCTTTTTTTTGGTCAAATTCTGTAGTGGCCGCATTAAATATGCTAAGTGGGGTATAAAGGTCCGCCAGAACCCCCAAAGGCCCAAAAAAGCTTGTAGTTGTTTTACAGCAGTGGCAACAGGGTATTGTTGAATAGTATTGCGCACTTTCCCAGGGATAGCTTTTGTCTGCCCCCTCCAGACTATCCCTAAGAATTGCACACTGATGTCTGGCCCCTGTACCTTCTCAGGGTTTACAGCCCACCCCTGCTCCTGTAGGGTCTGAATATCTCTGCCCAGTAACACGTCAATCCCCAAGAGGTACTCACAAATTGGTGCTAATAAAACCAGGGTAATTTTTTTTTTTTTTTTTTTTTTTTGCCAAACGTTAACGTAACTACAGCCTGTACCACTGGGGTGGCCGATCCTTCCAACCCACATATACGGATATTGGCCTTCCCCAGAGCTACCGCAGTATGTAGTATGGTAACTTCTGCCCCAGTATCTACTAAAGCAAGCACAGCAATTTCTCCTCCAGAGCACCAGCGAATTCGCAGGGGTACATAAGGGCATCAGTCCCCTGGATGCCAAGCCTCAAGGGATGCTCATATTGCAGGGGACCCGCCTCCCCCTCATTGTCTTTTGGCTGGCAATTTCCATGCTGTGGCTGGAGCAGGTGGGGTGATAGGCTGTGTCTGATATTGCTGATTAGCAGGTAACTGCTGCTTAAAGAAGTCAGCAGTAGAAAGACCATTTATCTCATCATGTAATACCCCTGCCTGCAGCAAATCAGTCCACATCTGTCACCTCATTAGCTTTCCACTCAATTTAGTAGTCCCTGCCAATCCTACCTTGGAATTCCAAACTGCTCTCACTGGCTTAGTATCTGGTTCACCAACAAGTGCCAAATCCCTTATATTGTTTACCAAAGCCCCCACTGTAGCAGCTAACTCACTGGTGGACCTGTACGCACCTGCCACAGTGGCGCACAACCATCGATATAATGTTGGAGCTACAATAACATTTCCTGCCCCATCCCATGCAGAAGTTATTTGGGTAAGATAATACTGTAGTTGGGCATCAGTCGATAAGGGGCTCATTAAATTCAGCTCCTCTCTTGCAAGAGTAAGTGATCCAGCACCTGCATCCCATGCTCTCACTAACCAGGCTAACAAAGACTCCCTGGGCTGCTGCTGGAAAGTAGTTAAACACTCACATATCTCTTTTGGCATATAAGTCCTTGACTGCTCTACAGTATCCCTATCTATTTGTCTCTCCCCCTTCAGTTGCACAAGAGGTCAGACCTGGGGAGTAGTCAGTTCTCCTTCTAATGCAAATTCCACCTCCAAGTCAGAGGAAGTACTCCAAATATTGCCATCCCACTCCTCTGGGTCCCAGGAGGGTCAAGTTATAATCGCCCACACCTGAGAAACAGTAGCAGGCACCTTCCCATAATGCCCATGCCGCCTATTAGCCATCCGCAAAGCTAATTGCTCTACCCTCTGGGTTAATTCCTGACTCTTTTCAGTTTGGGTCATAATCAACTCCTGTGCTACTGTCCTCGCATCACACAAATCTCCACTCTCCTTCTCCAGATCTTTTACTTGTTGCTGCAAAGATTATACCTCATTATGTAAGGCTCGAATGCCTGTCAGCAGTGCCCACCCTAATCGTCTGTCCAGCTTCCGAGCTGCTTCCGAAGCGGCATGGAAGGGCATAACCTGTAAAGTGGATTCAACCGCCTTCGGGGTAACGTTTTCCCCCTGTGCCAACTCTGGCCAGTCCTCGGGGACTGCCAGCGTGGCAAGCAATGCAGCTACCAGCCCCCATGGCTCAGTCTGGGGCCATCCTGGCAGCCGCAGGCGAGCAGTCCCTTCTTGACTCTCGCCCTCCCCCTTCGCTCTCCTCGGCCACGGCATTGTCGTTTGTGTATCCTGCCGACTACGCCAAGTGTAAGGGTGAGGCGGGGGCACCGCCTGGACTCCTGGCAGGGACGGATATACAAACACAAGGCATACGATGGTCGATATGGAGCATTTATTACCTCTGCGTCTGAGCAGGGGTTCCCCGGCGTTTTCCCGATCGAGGCAATAATGGAGCGGGGGATCCCTGGCACCGCTGAGCGTCAGTCCAGGGCGAGGAGCACTGGGGGGGGGGAGGCGCTATATGAGTTTTTATGTACCATACACATGCGCAGTAAGCATGTTGAGCTCATTGTTATTCTTGATTCAAAGCCCAGGTGCAGCGCCACCCTGGCACAGGCTCAACCACGTGACTATGGGTCAACAGGCCCTGTTGATGCTCCTTTTCCCATGGAACGGTCTGGCTAGCTTCCATCGTCTATCTCCTCGACATTCTTCCGCACTTTCCCTAACAAGACTGGATGTAGGGAAATACTTTTTTACCCTGAGGACAATCAAGCAGTGGGGCAGTTTGCTCAGAGAGGTTGTGCAGTCTCCATCCTTGGAGGTTTTCAAGACCAAACTGGAGAAAGCCCTGAGTAACCTGGTCTTACCTCATAGCTGACCCACCTTTGTGCAGGGGGTTGGACAAGAGACCTCCAGAGGCCCCTTCCAACCTGAATTATCCTATGATCCTATGAAATTAAACATCTAGGAATGAACTAACTTTGTGCAGGTGAGGTATTCATTAATAAAAACTAGAAAGTACATTTTACTGAACTGAGAGAACTAGGTTCAGTTTTAAGCTGGGTATAGATAATGAATATGAAGCTTAAATAATTTACTGTGTTTTAGTGCTCATGAGGAGGAGAAGGCAAAGAAAAAAGGACCAGAAGAGAAGCCCAAAAAACAAGGGAAAAAAGATGAGGAGAGTCAGAAGAAAGAAGACAAACCAAGGATGGAATTTGATAGAAGAGAAGGAAAGAAAGAGACCGAACCAAAAAGGAGAAATACTTCCCAAGTGGGTTTTGTATCAGCCTCTGATTCTGAAGAGGATGGAGGAGAGCATGAAGTTGATAAGGTATTTCTCTTTACTGACATATTTATTGTAAAGAACAGTAGTTCATTTAAGATATTTCTTAAAGCTAATACTAGGTCTTCAATTTTGTCTATTAAGGGTTGGAGCCTTGTGTCTGGCTAATATAGATGCATGTCTTGGGAATGAGAAGTTGTAGAATTCCTTTCTGTCAAATACTCTTTTCAGTAACTTTTTGATATTTACAAAGAATTTTTTTTCTAAAACTTTACTTTTTTTAAGATGGATTTAAATTTAAGACATTTATTATATCGAAAGGGGTTTTTTTTTGTATGCTTCCTTGAATACGTGTGTGCATGTGTGTGTGTGTATTTATTTTTTATTTATTTTTGTCCTGAGTGCTGAGAATCTGTGGGGTATGGCTTTGGTTTTTTGGGGTTTTGGGATATTCTTCTCCATATCTGTGAGAAGAAAAATGAGAGAAAGCACTAATAAAACACAACTTTTATCTATATGTAAAAGTCTTGGATTTAGTTACAGGGGAATGCTAACTCTTGTCAGGGTGTTTCACGGACCAGAGCAATAACGTATAGACATTTAGAATAGGTAGGTTTAACTATTAATGTTCTTGATTTTCAGTAATCTAAAGACTCCTTCTCTCTTCTCGCCCTAAAATCCTAAATAAAAGCAGAAGAAAAAAGGAGGAAGGAACTTTCAAGGAGCTCATAGAAGAAACATGTTACAAGGCCAGCATGAGAGAGAACTGACAGAAAGAAAGTGTAAGCAAGAGAAGCAGATGGAATCTGAGCCGTGAGTATGTTTTAATACATGATGTCTATAAATTGTAGTAGTATTTTGAACATAAGAGGAGGAGACACACAAACTGACAAAATTCCCAATTGTTTTGCAGTGTTCTGTGTCCTCCCTCTGCCTTTTTTTTCCAAGCATTATTTAACTTTTTAAGTGGAGAATAAAAAAGCTCTTGTAAATCAATATGTAGTATTGTGGGAGGATGGGAAAATTTGAATTCAGAAATTAAGTGATGTCAGTCTTTCAGTGACTTAGATTTCCTAACAGTAGGGCAGAGTTGATGAGTTCTGTTTAGAAGTATCCTAAGAATACTTCTGTGAAGAGAGAGCCAACTCTGTTTCAGCAGGGCCGTGTATTATATTTTCAGTCTTGAATACATGAGATTGACAGGATCTATTAATTCATGGCTATGGAATTTTGATCAGGTTGTGGAATACAGAGGGTTCCCTGGAAAACACTTCCTTCTCTGTCTGGCAGCTGGAGGCCACACTGTCAGACAGAACAAGGAGGAAGTTATGATTTATGATACTCTGGCTCTGCAAAGCCAATTGAGTAATATTGAGCAGTTTGCACTCAGAAGATAAATTATCATAAATGATGCAAGCATGAGCATGGCGAGAAGATCCTGCCAGAAACTTGGGGGCTGTTGGGACATTAGGAAGAGTAGGAAGTAGGATTTCCAAGTCCTTTCTTCTCGCCCTCCTCAGTTATTCTTTCTCTAGAAACCTAAACACACTTCTTCCTTGGGGCAAACCTAAACATTTCCAATCCCCCAAAGACACTAAATTATTTTTATTGTTTCTGCAACTCTTAATATATTATTATTTAAATCCGACATGCTTTTTGATTTCTGTCTTGTATTGATTTGGTTATGTTAATTAAGTCTTCTACTTTTAAATAGATTTCATATTTTATGCATCTAAGGAATTAGAGTTCTACTTCAGTAAAAGTAAGGAGCAGTAGCTTATCTTAGTGACTGTGTATAGTTTTGATTATAGCTGGTACCTAATTATTAAGCACAAAACCTAATATTGATAAAATGTGAACAGGTTTATTTTTATGCTGCCTGCTTTCCTGCAAGTTTCTCTGTCAGCATAATGGATATAAGTTGAATTTTTTGTTCTTTTTTAATCATTATTTTCCTTTTTTTCTGGTCTTCATAGCTACCTCATTAATATTTGTTAGGCAAACTCAATTCAGTGCTCTGTACAGAAGACAGCCTTGCTTAAAGAATGTGAGTCTGTGCAGGTGACAATAGAAGTATAATAATGTTAAGCTTTTGGAAGTCTTTGATTCTGTAACCAGATAAAATGTGAAAGGAGCATGAAAGCTGATAGACATGCAGGATTCTTTTTTTTAATAGATGCTTATTGTTATGACAGTTGGATAAACTCATAGAATGCTGGAATAAGCCAATTATAAAATAAGGCTTTGAAATTCTATGATAAAACAAGACTGAGGACTTGATAAATGGGCCTATTTTTTCCTGAATAAAAATAGTTTAAAAGCTTGTTTGAAAGATTTTATAATCCCTGTCGTCTTCCTCCTATAACTGGAGGACAAAGCCAACCTTTTTATTTTTATGAGTCTTTGTTTTTAGTGAGGTTAATTATTAGAGATTTTTCCTGGCTCTTTCCATAAGGAGGAGATTTGAAGGAACCTGTACCAAACCTTATTTTTTATTATTACTACTTGCATCAGGGTTATTTAAATGATCAGTGATATACATTACGGTTAGTTGTGGGATACTTACGGCTTACTTATTTCTGTACTTCTTTTATTACAGTTGCTGTGGGACTTGTTTTATTTGTTATATAATCACTCCTTTTCCCTATAATTCCCTGAGATAAACTTGAATGCCAGTTTTAAATTTGTGTCATCTTAAAATATTCTCTCTCTCCATGAATCTTTCATACACTGCAGTTTTATCTTAATTTTTACATGTTAATAATGCTTTCATTTGCTGCTTCTAGGGGAAACTGTCTGTTAATCTGGAGGATTCTTTATCTGCAGTATCTTAATAAATACATTTATTTAATTTATTTTGGTCTTTGAAGAAAGCAGGGTTTGACTTCTGTATTTTTACATAGTTTGAGTACCTCAAAACATTGCATCTCATTTAAAAATAATAATAAAAAAAGACCCAAGACTTTAAAAGAAAACATTGCAAAAATGCTTTTATGTTTTCATAGGCAAAATAAAGAAGAAGGTAAGAAACCAGAAGTTAAGAGGATGGAGAAGAAGAGAGGTTAGTTTAAAGAATCTAAACAGAATATTTTTGACTGTCTTAAATTTTTGAACAGAAATATCTGTCTGGATAATAAGACTTACCGTTAAGCGGGTTTTGGGATCTCAGTCAAAGATGTTTAATCTGTGATTACTTCCTTCAGATCTTTGAAGCAGTGTATTCTTGTTCTAGGCCTTCTACATTCTTTTCTTCAGCAGTGTGTTAGAACTGGTCTTCAGTATTCCCATCATTCTAGTCATACTAGTTTTTAAACCTTTTCACGTGTTCTCTGTTCACCGGTGTATGAAATCAAAGGTTCTGGTTCTTTGAACGGAATCACTTTAGTTCTTTCCCTTCACTACTAATTTTCTGTCCCACCATAGCAGAATAATCAGAGGGGACCCCTTGCAAATATTCAGACGGTATCCCTTTCTAGGGAAGGGGCTCAGATTTGAGATAGTTACTGTGTTCTTGTCCACTAGGCCAGACTTCCAAACCAACTGTTACAAGAATAAGTCATTCCCTTCTTGGTGTCCCTACCCTACTTAGATATGTCTTTCTTAAGGGCAGTCCAAACCACTGCCCTTCAGGTTCCACCTATCTTTTTTTATATGGTAAAAATCTAATGGTTTAGACTGGAACCAATTCTAGTGTTGGCAGCAGGAGAATTTTTTATATAAATGTGTCCAAGACAGATTGAACTAATAAAATAAGCAGTTTGTCTGCAATATTGTCCAGTATGTATACCACTTGTATACTGAAGGAAATCCAAGTAGACATTGAGCACATATGAGTTAGAGATCAACTTCCTCATTTGTCTTTACCACTTGTTAGGGCACATACATTGCTAACTACTTTATTTGGATGGATTTGGACTATGACTGTGTCCAAGTTCCTGAAATCCAAAGCATCAATATTCAGGTATCCTCTCATCATAAAGCTTCTCCAGCTTCCCAACTCTTACTATTTATTGAAACTTCCTTTTAACCTGGGTTAACTTCTAGAAGGTGACAGTTGGATGTTACAGCAGAAAATTTTTCAGCTTGTAACTCCATGTTGTTGTTGTGTGTCCGATTTAAAAAAAAAATGTATTTGCTACCATCATGTACCTTATGAAAACTTAATATGAGTTGCTTACTCATATATTTTGCCTTCTGTGTCTCAAGTTCATGTTTGTAGAAATGTTTCTACAAAAACATCTCAAGAGATTATCAAATATTCATGCCTGCTATTTCTAATCTTTAGAAACATCAATGGATTCTAGGCTTCAAAGGATACATGCAGAAATTAAAAACTCGCTCAAAATTGATAATCTTGTAAGTATATTTTGTTAATTGATGTATGTGTAAAATTCAGGCAGGAAATACTTTTGGAATGCCTGGTTTGACATATGATTCATTTAAAAAAAATATCTTGAAGGAAAGGAATTCCTTTAATTTGCAAGACTGGAGAACTTCTTTCTTGATTGCTCACCTGATCGCCTCAGAGTACCATCACGTGGAAAGTGTTGAAAGGGGTTTAGCCTCTGATTTAGCACCTTCACTTCATGAAGGCTATTTGTACAATGAGAAAGTAGCAGTTTAAGTGAAAAAGCCTTTCACAACAAACACTGCAGTGGCTTCTGCATTTAGTAGCATGAGAAGTAGCAAGCAGTTTCAACTCAGTCTGGAAGTTTGTGCTGTCACACTAAAGAGCAAAACATTTGTTTCCAGTATGACCAACTCTTAAGTCTATAAAAATATTCTGACTTCAAAGTAATTCACATTAAATTAAAAAAAATTTAACCTCAGCATAATGTTTCAGTTTAAATATCATTCTGTCAGTTTGACTCCAGATAGTAAATTTACTTCAAATGTAAAAAATACTTGAAATAAAAACTCAGAGATGTAATCTTATTCTTGTCTGGATTATAAAATTTGGTTGTAGAGCTAGAGCAAAGACACTTCCTTTATCATAATTGTATTTATCACTAAGTAAATGTGGCAACTAGCATATTCTGCTGAGAATAGTCCTGAATCCTTCTTTTTCTCTGCCAAATACCAAGATGGTTTCTAGAACTTGAGCATGCATATAATTTAATGAGTGAAGATCTCCCCTCTGCTTTGGAGAGAGATCTAAGCACTATCTGACTTTTTTTTGCTACTTTCCCCCAAGAACAGGAGCTAAAACTCAGCATTTCCTTCAATCTTTTTTCTTTACATGGCTAACCAAGGATTGTTAGCCTTTAAACAAAGTCTTCAAATCAAACTTTTGTTTATATACAGGATGTGAACAGGTGTATTGAGGCTCTTGATGAGCTTGCTTCCCTTCAGGTCACGATGCAGCAAGCTCAAAAGCACACAGAGGTGATTTTGACTTTGAAGAAGGTGAGATCTTCAGCTTTATTAAAAATATTTTCAAAAGGGAAATTTTTTTTGTTTTTGTTGTTTTTTTAATTTACATTATGTTTATTTACTACTTTGGAGCATGTAAAAGTCCTTGATCTCACTTCAAGTTTAAACATAGAATGCAATGAGTTAAAAATTTCATGTAGCACTTAGTGAGATTAAAGATATAAGTGGAGCTGACTGTTTTACCTTTTTATTTTCAGATACGGAAGTTCAAAGTTAGCCAGGTTATCATGGAGAAATCTACAATGCTGTACAACAAGTTCAAGACTATGTTTCTAGTTGGAGAAGGTGATTCTGTTCTCTCACAGGTACTAAATAAATCACTTGCTGAGCAGAAGCAACATGAGGAAATCAAAAAATCCAAAGAACAGTGGAAGAAAGGACCAAACAAAAAACTGGAAAAGGAAAAAGAACAAACAGGTAGGGTTGGTGTACTTCATCCCATTCTCTCTAAGTGACTTTATTGTAGTAGCAGAGAGGCTAAAATGTTACCAGCTATGTTTGTGCTATATTTTGTATGAACTTTATAGTAAAGTGGGATTTCTTTAGTAACTAAATAAACTATAGTTATCTTCCAAGTTGCATCATAGGAGTAGGAAAGGAAGAAGATTGGTACTGAAGTAAATTCAGTCAGCATATTTCTAGGACTACAACAGCTGAATGAGCTTTCATAGTCAATTCTTGGTGCAGTGTTTTAAATGCAGTAGGTCTTTCATTTAACCTTACACATTTCATTTTTCAGCTTCTTGTTTATATCTAGTCTCCAATGACTCTGAGACAAGTTCAAATGGTATCTAAAGCAGTCATATAAGAGTTTCACCCATCTATCAAAATCTTTAGGCTATTTGAAATATTCAAAGATAGTATTTTTATGACCAAGTATCAAGTTTAAGGGTAAAATTTATTACTGCATGTATTTTTCCAAGACTATTTTGTTGTTATTACCTGAAGAGAAGGCTCTTGCAAAAAGTGAGAATAAGAAGAGAAAGTGAGAATAAGAAATTTACAGTAAAGCAAAAAATCCTGACTTTACTATCTTGTGAAAAGCTGTTAAACAGTAGGTAGAATAACCTCTTAAATAGCGTCTTCCATCCTTCAAGGAAGCCTATACTTTTACCTATTTTAATAGCATTAAACTTATCATGCATACTACTATCTGTGGTGTTAGAAGCAGTATCAGCTTTTTGCCATCTGCATGCCACTTTATTGAACATATATCACAACAGTGTAGTTCAGGCACTCCTGCACAGTGATACAGTGTAAAATAAAGGAATTTGTCATTTGAGAAGAAAAGGCTTTTATACTTAACAGAGTATCATCCAGATTAATCATTAGCTCCTTTAAGTAAAGTACAACAATGTTGAAATTTTCCCAATTGCTTTTAATAAAACTCCTCTCCAGTAACTTAAGGTAGTTTAAAAAATGTATAGTAAAGAATGCCTGAAGCACAAGGAGGTGATACATGTGTTATGAAGCAGAGGATCAAAATGAGAGAGAGACAATGGAAAACTGTACTAGACTGCAGGAACTGCAAAAGTGTTTAGATCCTTGCAGTGACAAGGGCTGGGAAAAAGTTAAAGTAACTTTGAACTCAAATGCCAAGAGGAGAATTCAGCAAAACTATTTGAAGGCTATGATTACTGAAGAAATAGGAGTTGAGCAGTAATAAATGGATGTAATTTAGATCAATGCTAAGAATAGTAAGAATTCAGCAGAATTCAGAAGTTGATATGCTACCATATTTGTAACTATTATAGAAGTAGAAGATTATTAATGAAGATTCATCTTGACATTTTATGGAGGTGAAAGAGTAGAATAGTCTGACTAGTGAAGTCACTCCAAATTTTTGCTATGTAGTAAAGTTAATATTAGACTTCAACAGGAAAAAAAAATGAAATATCACATTGTCTAGCAGTCAATTATATAAGGATAGCTGACTTGCTTGAACTAGCCGGGAATTTCATAGAAATGTGGGGTTTTGTTTACTACAAAAAAGAAATTCTAGTTCCTTCATATACTGATGTACTACTTCTGTCCTTTTAAAATTCAAAACAGAATCTGTTTAGTAATTACTAAAAAATTGGTAATTATTTAGAATTATAAATAGATCTAACTGCTGAAGTGTTATTTTTTAAAACTGTCTTTCTGATTTTTAGTATCATCTTAGCCTGAAAGTATTAAGACTGTGTGTTGTATTTTTCCTGATGTAGCATAGGAGTTTATTCAAAAATAGTGGAGTTTTTTTCTTTGTAAGCCTATTGAAAAATGGGCTGTATCCTTCTAACTTGAACCTAGAGTGATATTCTTCGATAAACTTGAATATTCCAAAAACAGCTTATAATCGTAGAGCAAAATATATTCCTCATGGAAACTGAGAGGACAAATGTTCCTGCTTTGACTAAACTAACTAAATACAATTTAGATTAAAGCTTCTTCAACAGCACACTGATTTCCTACTTATGCTAATGGTATGATGGGTATATTTGCTCTTCAAATATACTTACCACATTATTACTGTACTACATACTAAGCCTTATTTTACCTTTATATACTGTTTTTCACATTTTGATTATACCTATATATGCGTTATTGTTGACAATAAGCAAGAATCCATGGAACTATTAACTTCTGTAGTTAAAGTATTAGAAGTCTCCAATAGATGTCTGGGTTAAGGTATACTCAAATTTTCTCACTACTCGAGCTATAAATAATAAATAAGCATTTGCCCTATTAGCTTTAGCCTGACAAACCTAGAAAGAACACAGATCTCTTGAAATATATGTTGATCATTTCAGGTTAATTATCATACACTCTTAGTACCTCTTGGGTTAATATTCAGATGTCCTTGAGTTTATCTTGAAATGTGTTGTGAATTACCTTGAAACTGTAGCCTTCAGCAATATTTTATATGCTTGCTCATTTTATTTAGATAAAGGAAGTTATGGGACTGAGGTATACTGAATTCTTAGAAGTTGTCATAACATCTGTTCTTGCTTTTATATATAGCTTCAGCTGGTAGATTTCAAGATTAGAGGGGGAAAAAAATGTGGCATTGGAGTTGATGATGCTTTTCTTGCTTCCTGCAGTGCTGATTCTTTCCCCTTAATTTTAAAGGTTTGAAGACACTAAATGGAGAGTCTGAAGACACTCAAGACACCAACCAATCACAACACAGTGGAGAGAACACTGAGGAAAAGAAAGAGAAGCATGAAGTTAGCACTAAGAAAAAGTGAGTTAATGTTAGTAAGTTCACTGAAGTAACCATTTTTAATTTAAAGTTACTTAATCATATTTAGTTGCTGTTTTCTTTACAGGGTTTTCTCCTCAACTTTATAGAAATATAATGGCATGTTACTTCTGCTCTGGTCTTGAACAAACATTTTTAGGAGAACTGCTTCACTCATTTCAATAGTGTAGGTAGAAGGAACTTGTTGGAAACTTGCACGGGAGGAGCCGACGGAGGGAAGACCCAGACGCTCAATATGAGTGATCAGTGTACTTCAACTTTATTAGGTGTGGTCTTTCTTTATATAGTATAGGACTAATCAGGCTCATACATATTGCAAAAGCTGAGCTCCTTATTGGTAACAGCAATTTGGTTTACCCAGCAACTTCTGCATTACATCACCTGCAAGTTCCCAGGACTAATCATTGATAACACCTTGGAGCCAAGGACAATGTGTCCTTGGCTCTAGCTGTTTTTACTCTCGTACGGGACTTGGCTCACATCAACTGTGTGCGATATGCACTTAGTTCTGCTTCCTTTAGTTGTTCAATCTTCACATGACCTCTGCCCTCAAGCCAGTCCTCCACAGGAACTTTTATAGGATGTTCTGCTAGTAGGCTAGATAGCTTGAGGTGAGACAGAGTGCTATATATGCTTTCTTCTGCACTCTAGAGTACCCGGTGCTATTGAGCTGGAAACAAAGGGAGCCTGGACCAAATTGCACAGAAACTGATGAGATTTGTCAAATTTTTGCAAATTCACTTATTCTAATCAGTAGGCAAGTAAATACAATGTAGTTATAGAATTGTCTAAATACAGTTAACTTGCCATTAGCATTAGAACTTCTGCCCATGAAATTTCAGAACTCTTTGGCTAAGTGTGACAGGCTTATACAGGTTGACAAATTAAACAGTTCTGGTCAAACATCCATAAGAATGCTTGAATTTGTACATGAGGTAAGTATTTAAGCCCCAAAAGAACTAATGAGACTGAAGATACAACTCCTATGCACCTCTGCTGCCTGATAACCTAGTACCTTGTAAACAAGAGTGGCAGCAACATCTCTCTTATGAAATGTGGAATACTTAGCAGAATTTTGTAAGAGAAAGAGGAAAAAAGTCCAGGATCAACCTTTAGCTGAATTCTTTTCTTGGAGACCCATTTATTTTCTCTAAGCACTCCCGTAGTCAGTGCTCACAGATTGTTTTTGTACAGCCATATCCATTGGGGGAAGCTATACTTTCATTACTGTTTCCATGCTTCTGAAATCAAGGAGAGAGTCCAAAAGTTGTGTTGCCCAGCATTCCTTTTGGCTGCCTAGAAGATAAAACTTTGTATCCAAATCTGTGGGATATGATCGCTATTAATTACAATAGGGTAAACTTATGTTTTATCTTTTCTTTGAGATGAACAGGTGTTTGATTTTGCTCCAGAGGTAGTCTTGGAATTATTGGTTTCTGATTGGCCAGCTTTCAAAAGTGTCATTTGGGAGTTTTCAGCCAAATAACAAACATTTGTCATTTTGTCTGGATGAGTGGCATACTAAAGGAATACCTTTTATAAATGAGAGATCAGTGCAGGTTCCCAACCCAAGTTATGCAACACAACACTGACCAACTCATTGATTTAAGCAAAATGCCATACGGCATTAATGCAGTGTGGCATCTGAGTTAATCGAAATCGTAAATGAAGCAGTTGAACAGTGGAACATATTTGGCCAATCATTTGAAAATAAATGGCCTCTTTTAAGAACTGCCTCTCCTAAGGTGCATTTTTCATGGGCTGTTCCACTTCCTTGTTTCTACAGAGCCTGACAACACTTGGATTTTGTAGTGGCAAGAAAACAAACTCAGTCAGATTCCCCTTAATATTTGCTATTAAAAGCATAAGGGTGCAGACATGACACATGGGGGGGGGGGGGGGGGAAGAAAAAAAAAAAGGCAGAACTAAACTTATACAAGAATATCTACCCGGCACCTCGCTATGCCGAGCAACAGTTCAGCAGCGTCCACCAACCAGCAAAGATGAAGTCTTGTACAATCACGAAATATTCTTCCCCTGCATCCCACACACCTACCTGGTTCCCAGATCGCTTAAACTACTCACTAGCTAGTCTGGCTTGGTATTTACTAGCAATCAAACACTGACTTGTTTTGTACCCTCACTCCCTCCAGTTGCTGGCATCACAGACACACAGGCCCTCTGACCCATGGTCCTCCTCCAGTTGCTGGCACTTAGACCTCCATGCACACACGTGCACACAGAATAGAGAGTACCTCACCCAGAAAAACAGTTAGAAAAGGAATGTAATAAGATGATAGGACAGACTGTGCTGATCAAGCACAGGGCACAGCCAGACAAGCATACTGAGCAGCAGCCTGTTTACATAGGAGACTAGCACTTTTTATCCCCTTGTACCTCTGATTTCCCACATTTTTCCACCCTAGATCCCTCTCTTTCTCTGCCTTTGGTTCCTCCCCTAAACATCCCATAATAAGTCTTGTGCAATCACAAAATATTCTTCCCCTGCATCCCATAATGTGCCCCATACCCCTTGGCAGTGACACCCCCCCCCCCCCCATACAGTCCCAAAGGTGCTCCCTTCCTTTGGGGACCCACTCCCATTGACTCATATTCCTGAGTTTCACACCTGGACCATGGGGCTGATGCTCTCCTGGAATAGCACTGGGAGGAGCCTGGACAGGGTGTCTGTTCCTCTAAGCAGGTAATTTGGGTTCCCCTGCCTGTCACTGTGCCTCTGTGCTTGTGGAGATGAGCCCTTGATGGGCTGATTGCTCTCCTGTGATGGAGCCAGGAGTAGCCAGGGCAGGATATTATTTGGGTTCCCCCATCTGCCATTGTCTCTCTGTGCTTGTGTGCGTGTGTGTGTCTGCGTGCGCAGATGAGATGAGAAAATAAACCTTAAATTATTGCTTTTCCTTTTTTTCCCATACAAAATAGAGAGGATTAAGTTTTGAGTTTGAAATCTATAGACTGAAAGTTTTTTAAAAAAATTATAAGCATAATATTTTAATGGTAAATTTTGTGGAATAACAGCCCCTTTAATCTTCACTTTAAAAGTATTTAAATGCTTTGCTGATGGTTTTATCCAATATTAACAAGTAATACACATTTCAAAAACCCATTCAGAAAACAGGAGACAGTTGTAGTATATATTTTTTTATGACTACTGTATGTTTTTCCAGTTAATAGCAGGAAAGAGTGTAAATACTTTTTCAACTGCTTAATTGCTTCATTTCTATAATATGACAGGAAGAGAGTAGGTTTTGACCTGTTTGTGTGTAGTTTTTCAACATGTGGCAGGATGGCTTTTCACTGTTTTGTACGATTTCGAGGCATTGTTTTTATAGCAGTTAATGTTAAAGTTTAGTTTTGTTCTTGTAAACATTGTACCAATTTCTGCTATGTGACTTTCTCATAGTATGCTTTTGGTATTATAGATGTGATACTAGGAAGAAATCTGGTGTTTTCACTGAACCTATTGATGATGCACATTGGTCAGAAAACAATCATCTTGAATGATTTTTAAAAAATTAAAGTCTTTAAGAATCAACTTCTTTGTATCAGTTTAATGTTCAAATTGTATAAATTAAGGCATTCATAGGGGCCATAACTGTTTGGAATGTCTGAATCAACGAAGTTTAGAGCTTTTCCTTGGCATAAACTTTGGGGTTTAGAATTTAGGTTTTCCAAAAAAAACCCAAAACAAACAAGCCAAAAAAAAAAAAAACTTGTAAAGATTTTTCAATGCGAGAAGGGAAGGAGACAGAGAAGAGCTACACTTATAAATTCTCTTAGCCCTGCCCCTACTCTCAGGCCCCTCCCCCCATCTCTCTCTCTCTGCCCCCTGACCCTCTCTCTACCCCCTATGCAGTATTGGCCCCCCTCTCTGTGTCTTGGCCTACTGAGCTGACATCACTCAAATAGTTAGATTGATATCAAAGGCCCACAGTTTGACCCTCAGTATGCTGCTTGTAGTTGTTAGGGATATAACTTTTGTTAGATAAAGCACAATTAGGCAGGTGTTATGGGAAAAAAAACAAACGCACACATGTAATTGGCAGAAATAGCAGAACTAAACTTATACAAGAATATCTGCCCGGCGCCTCACTACACCAATCAACAAGCAACAGTTCAGCAGGGTCCACCAACCAGCAAAGAGGAAACAATCTGGAAGGTGCACTCCACCTCATAAACCTCATCTACCTCAGCCCAAAGTTGGGGGGGGGGGGGGGACACAGGCATGACTCTGCCTTTGGGGATGCCTGGGACCAAGCTCGCGTGGCCAGAACCAACACACTCAGAACCCTACTCCTCCTGACCCCTGACAACCACCACTCCTGTCAGCAAGGAAAGGGGAAGTAGAGATAACCACTCTTCTGTACCTTTGTAGTGTTCTTTGCATTCTTAATCGCTCTTTCACAGAGGCAATAAATATCCAAACTCCTTTATATGGATGCAATTATTGTGTGCATTTAGTCTGTCCTGACCTAAACAACAGCATTAATAAAATTGGTGTCAGAAGTGGGATTTGAAGGAGGTTCCGGACCATGAAAAGAGGGTTGTACAGCTGTAGTGCTGCCCAACAAACGTCTGCAAGGCTAAGGCTGCCTACAGCTGCTGGGTTCATTTGCCCAGGTGTAATCTTGTGGAGCCAGGGGTTAGGTGCTCGGAGGTAGGAGTCTGGTGGGAAGCGCACTTAGTACTCCTACTGGAGGTAGCGTGTCAGTAGCATCTATAGGATAACCCTAACTTCTACTCGATGTAGCACGTCAATAGTGTATATAAGATAGCACAAACAGTTTGAAACTTGTTCAAATGTAAGAACGCGGGAAGCTGGGAAGTGACTCCCAAACCTCCAGTACCCGGATGGGAGAAGGAATGAGCACCTTTGGCTCAGTGCCTGGTCTGGATGCACGCTCCAGTGGCTTGGGAATTGACGCCTGAGCATACTGAGAACCCTAAAGAACTGGCAACCCAATGGGGAAAAGTTTTTAATATCTTTAAAGGAAAGGGTGAAAAATGTGCACCTTTGTGTACCAGGCTCTTTTAGAGCGGAACTGGAGAGACCAGCTGCAGGCATGAGAAATGGAGAGCCGGACAGCTGATCTAGAGCACGGTAACAGATTTCTTAGCTGAAGTTGCCCCCTTAGTCTAAACTAGGCAATGGAAAAGGAAGGGAACAGGATGATTGACGTGACTGCAAAGAGGGGGGGGAAGCGACAGTTGATGGGGATCAGGGCAGCCCATCCACCTCTGGGGGTGCACTGGAAGAGGAAAAAACTGAAACCACATGACCTTTATATAGTGCCAAATTGTGAGACCTAAGGGCGGGGATTTTAGGCGGGGAGCAGGAGAAAACCTGCTAACATGGCTATTACGATGCTGGGATGCGGACACCAGTGACTCTGAGCTGGATAACCGGGAGGTGTGGTGGATGGGGTCTCTGTCCAATGATGGAGCCATGGATAGTACAATCCGATCTTGTGGTGAAACTAATCTGTGGCATAGACTGCTTGCTGGGGTGAGAGGATGTTATTTGCAGAAAGAGGACCTTCTGGACACGTGCTTCCAGAAGGGGTGGTGTACGGCTGAAGAAAGGATTCAGAGGTTAAGGGAGCAAGCAGTGGTCGAAGCAGCATATGGCGTGACAGGCAGCCCACCTTTGATCGATGTGGACCAAGTGGGGGTGACTCAGGCCATTTGGAAGTGATTGGTTCATGCCCCCGCCCCCCCCCCCCCCGCAGTTAGCCAGTACCATGGCTGGGATGATCCTAGGAACCAACCCCCCCCCCCCCCGACCCTGGTGTGTGGGGGGATAGGCGATGCACTCCCTCAGCTGGAGAAGACATTGCTGCTCCCCTCCCCCGCCAAGGCACGGGTAGCCACGGTGCGAGAACAAGGGTGGCTGGCGCCACCTGCTGATGGACTGAGGGAACCGCCGCCGAGCGGACGCCCCAGAGTGACCCGCAGAGCTCTGTGGGTATGGCTACAAGAGCAGGGGGAGGGCGTGGCAGGTGGCATGGCGGAAGTACCAAGGAGGTGGCCACCCGGGTACGCGAACTCCAGCAGCAACAAAGGACATCTGCCAAGCCACAGCAGGCTGAGAAAGGCCTCACATCGTCAGCCCCACCAGCAGAAGAATCCTCCTACACCCCTCTCCTAAAAGAACTGGCTCCATTAAACCTCCTATAGGGAGTCCTTGCCCCAGCCAGGTGGGGAAATGGATGATGAAGATGGTACAGAGGATAACAGGATTTACTGGACTGTGCAAGTCCAGTGGCCTGGCACATATTGACCCATAGAACATAAGCCTTGGTGGACACAGGAGCTCAATGCACCCTGCTCCCTTCCACCCTGAGTGGAAAGATGCTAGTCATCATCAAAGGAGTCACCAGAGGCCAGCAGAAGCTGTGTGTGTAGTAGAAGCTGAACTAAAGGAAACTGGAAACTCCACGAAATGGTAATGGGACTTGGCACCCCTTGCTTCTCAGGCATTGACTTTTTAAGGAAAGGACATTTTAAGGACCCACGAGGACATTGATGGGCATGTGGCATCACTGCTGTGGAAATGAATGAGGACACCCCTTTGATAGCTCAACTACCTGGTCTCTCAGAGGGAAAGTCAGTAGTAGGACTGCTACAGACATCACCTCAATTGGTGCTAGGGGCAACTCAAATGGTACACTGATGGCAATATCGGACCAAAGGGGATTTGCTCGGTGCCATACACTGTCTTATCAAAGAGCTGGAAAGTCAAGAGATGGTTACTTGAACCTATTCACCCTTCAACAGCGCCATCTGGCTGGTGCAAAAACCCAACGGGGATTGGCAATTAACCATAGACTATCGAGGTTTGAATGAAGCAACGCCACCCTTGAGTGCAGCAGTACCAGATATGCTAGAACTACAGTATGAACTCGAAGCAAAGAATGCTGCCTGGCATGTGACCCATCGACATAGCTAATGTGTTTTTCCCAATTCCCCTGGTCCCTGAGTGTAAACCGCAGTTTGCCTTTACCTGGATAGGAGTACAACACACCTAGGACCATCCGCTACAAGGATGGAAGCATAGCCCTACCACCATCTGTCACAAACTTATACAAAAGGTTTTGGAGGAGGGCAATGCCCCAGCTCACTTACTTACAGTACATCGATGACATCATAGTATGGGGAAACACTGCCCAAGAGGCAAACAGATCATTGGAATTTTACTAAATGCAGGGTTTGCGATCAAGAGGAATAAGGTAAATGAAGGGACCCGCGCAAGAAATACAGTTTCTGGGTGTCAACTGGCAAGAAGGGCTCTGTCACATCCCTACTGATGTGATTGACAAGATCGTGGCAATGGCACCACCAAGCGATAAAAGAAAACACAGGTTTTTTCTTGGAATGGTGGGATTTTGGCAAATGCGCATCCCCGGATACAGTCAGCTCGTGAGCCCCCTGTACCAAGTCACCAGGAAAGCGAACTCATTTGAGTGAGGAGCCGAGCAATACCAAGCCTTTGACCAGGTAAAATGAGAAGTAGCACGTGCAGTTGCCCTGGGCCCTGTCAGAACCGGTCCAAACATCTGAAACGTGCTATATGCATCAGCAGGGGACCAATCAATCCAATGGAGCTTATGGCAGAAAACACTAGGAGAGACCAGAGGAAGACCCCATGGATTCTGGAGCCAAGGCTACCATGGATCCGAGAAAAACTATATCCCATCAGAAAAAGAAATATTAGCCACCTATGAGGGAATCCAGGCAGCATCTGAAGCAGTGGGGATGCAATCACAACTGCTGCTGGCACCTCGGCTGCTGGTACTTCACTGGATGCTGAAAGGAAAAATGCCCTTGACTCGTCACATGACGAGTGCTACTTGGAGTAAATGGACAGCCCTGATTACCCAGTGGGCTCAGATGGGGAAACAGAGATGTCTGGGCCTGGTAGAAGAGCTGATGAAATGGCCCAAAAATTGCGATTTTGGGGCCTCACCCGAGGTATTACCATGCGCTCAAGAAGCCCTGGAATATGACAAGCTATCCAAAGAAGAGCGACAATATGCCCTGTTCTCTGATGGTTCTTGTCGAATTATTGGCAATCAGAGAAGATGGAAAGCTGCCGTTTGGAATCCTGTCTAACAGGTGATAAAAACGGATGAAGGTGAAGGACAATCGAGTCAGTTTGCAGAAGTCCAAGCTATGAGACTGGCCATCAATATAGCATCACCTATTGCTGGGCAAGAGACCGAGGGGTGGACTTGTCTAAAGATGCCATTATACAAATAACGAAGGACTGAAATTTGTGCATTAGTGAAAAAAGCTAAACAACAAAAAACATTGAAGCACAAAAGATGACATTTAAACTACCAATTTGGAGATGCGTGGCAAGTAGACTACATTGGACCTTTGTACAGGACTAGTAGGGGGCACCAATATGTTCTAACCATGGTAGAAATGACTACAGACTGGCTGAAGACTTACCCAGTGGCCCATGCCACTGCTAAAAGCACAATAGTAAGTCTTGAAAAACAAATTTTGTGGAGACATGATACACCCAAAAGAATTGAGTCTGACAATGGCTCTCATTTCAAAAATGAAATGATAAAGTTAGGGACAGATGAACATGGAATTGACTGGATATACCATATCCCCTATTATCCCCAGGCATCGGGAAAGGTAGAACGGCATAATGGACTCCTGAAAACTACGCTACGAGCCCTGGGAAAAAGGGATATGAGAAACTGGGATGTTAATTTGGCAGAAGCCACTTGGCTTGTGAACACTTGAGGGTCATCGTCCTGACCCAGCCCAGCCCAGGCTAGACCTGTGTTACCTCCCTAAGTCCGACTCTCCCCCTTTAGATTGAAGGCTTGAATCGTAACTGATCGAGATGGTTATAATGTTTATTGATTAAGAGAGACACCTTAAAAAAACTAATAATACTTTAATTGGCTAATAAACACACCACTTATTAGTAATATTGCTGCACAATTATATCACTGCAAGTAATATTGAGTTACAATTCTATTGCTTATTATTATTGATACACAGTTATGTTACTATAAAGCAAGCATATAAATCACACACGTAAGGCAATAGAATTGCAACTTAATAGCGCTTTCCTTCTGCACTTAATAGTAAGGTACAAGTCTATCCCTCCGTACAAGTTTATCCTTTTTTACTCCACCCTCCCACATCAAGTCTTTCAGACACAGACCTGATGGAGAGTCCAGCGGTTTGTCCAAGGGGGTTCCCTCCAGCGTCCTGGGGGGCTTGGGCCTGCAGGTCAGCTTCACCACCGTCTGTAGGCATCCACGCTCCTACCGTCGCAAGATTCCCCCAGTTCTTTGTTCTCCACCTGATTTTATACCTTATTCCCCGCCCCCCCTTTTTTTTTTCCTCTTTTCCTGAACCCACCTTTTTGCCACCCCTGCTCCTCCTTTTCTCTGCCCAAACTCCTCCCAAGAAAACAACCCACCCCTAATTACTTTTTCCTCATTGGTCCCAGTTCTGTTACATCTGTACCCAAATTCAGTGTTTCCAACGCTGTTACCTAGGCAATTTCGGCCTAATATGGTATTACTGATACAGTTATCCAGATGAAGGCAGCCTTGCATCTCAAGACTCCCGTCTGACCTTACGGTTCATGCTGGTTTTATTTCATTTCCATTATATGCCTTTTGGACAGAATTATCTTACTTTAGCCTTGATACCCCTACCTACTCCTAATGAAGCACAAGCAGTTTGCATACCAGAGCAACGACATAACCCAGTTAGTACTCACACCATACTTCTGTCCTTGAACAGCTTTCATCACACCTCTGGTTCCCATCAAAGACCTTAACTAGTTTTGAAGCCTAGTAATCCAGCAGGACCTCTGGCTCACAACCTGTCAGAACGGTAGATGGAGATAAGGCTCCCATCATGACAGGCCATGATTGGATGGGAACAAAGGTTTGGGCTGTCACTCCCTTAGGGAAAGGGAAAACACGGGGGGAGGGGGTAGTGTTTGCACATGGACCAGGACACAGAGCATGGGTAATGTTACAAAACAGGAAAATTATCTACACACACATACACAGTCTGTAATTAACCCCCTGTGAGCCTCATTGTATACAGGAAGATGAACCCTATTTTGGTATGGACAGCAGTCTGGACTTTGACCATAACAGTGGCACAAACAACGACCCCCCCCCCCCCAGTGCCAGCTGCAAGCTACCATGCCACTGCAGAATGAGAGCGAAACATATGAAGTGAACCGTAACAAAAAAAAAAATTATTGGAGGATTCGTGGTATGGTGGGAAATTGAAGGGGGATGTGTTACTGTATATGGGGCAGGGATATGCTGGATAATAGTCCCTAAAGATAATACAAACCAGTTTACTCTGAATAGCACCCAGAATGGAGCAGGTAAAAATGGAGCCTGGTATGTAGGATATATTAGTGAACATAAGGACTTCTCAACAGTATGATGACTGGACTTAACTGGACCACCAACTTGACGAGCATTTATAAAAGAACCCAAAACAATCTAAGATTAGAATTTAAATATAATTAGACCCTATCTAATGGAAGAAACACAAACCAAACTAGTGACTTAACCTCCATATTATCTTGGCAAAGAACGCAGCGAGCCCCACAATCTGAACACCACCCCCCGTTATCTTTGACCATAGGAAAGTGGCAAACTTTACTTGGAGTAATCCAATAAGAGAAAGAGTACCCACATCAGGTGGGATTGGAATGCAAGTCAACAAAATACCACCTGTACCCCTTTTATTACAGGGATTCGACATGCCATGTTCCCTGAACACGACATTCACAGAAGAACTAAAAGAGACATATCAGGAATGCCAGGACTTGGAGGAGTTGCCCTAAACACCATGGATATCCAAGCCCTCCAAGCCTGGCTGCAACTGGTTGGACAACTAGCCTCTCAGCACTTTGAGGGGCTAGCTAAAGCTGCTAGCCAATTAGAAATGGCTGACCTCCAATTGCACTCAATAGAAAGACAGACCTGGGAAGTAGTGAAAAAACGGTCTAAGATTATTTCTACTGGTGTCCAGAATGCCTCTTTGGACACTACCTGCCAAAGTATGCAACTGGCCACTTTGCAGATTAACCATTCTTGTTCATTACTAGTAAAGGAAAACATTGGGAGAGTGTAGCCCGTATGGTACATCTTCCTAAGGTGAGCTACACACCCAAGATGCTGGGGCAGTTCTGAGAATTAGGTGGACAGACCCACCTGCGTGGACTACATATGTCCAAGGGGGTGGGCTTGGAGGGGATGGTCTTGTAGAGGTTTGGCTTGGAGGATTTCATACGCTGTGATTGGTTGGGTTGATAGTGGTTGTCAGGCTATGAAGCAATTTGTGGACTTGGGTTTGGCAGAAAAGTTAAGGATTGGGCTGGGAGGATAGGGTAAGTGTTGGCATTAACAGGGTTGGCAGTTAGACTAGGCCTTGTGTTTGGAGGGGTTATGGTAAGGCTGGGGGGTTGGGTTTGAGCTGGTTTCAATTGCAGTTAGAGTGGTTGCGTTTTAGTCTAGGGGTAAGTGTTGGGCTTCGAGGAGTTGGTGGGTAGGGTAAGGGTTAGGCTTGGAAGGGTTGGTGGGTAGTATATTGTTGGGCATGGAGGGGCTGGCAGGTAGCATAAGCATTGGGTTTGGAGGGGTTAGCTGTCAGGAAGCAGTGAGGGCCAGCTGCTCCCTACGGGACAGGAGCCAGGAGCCGAGGGGGATAACATGGCTATCAGGGCAGGAGCCTTGCTGGCCAGGGCCTAGTCCCATAGTAATTGAGTGAGGTGAGCAGGACAGACCTGGAGATGCAGCCAGGTCCAACCAAGAGTCCAGATCATAAGGCAATATCATGGTTATGAGGCAGGTCCGAGGTCAAGCTGGGACATCAATATGTAGGTCAGGATCAGATCCAAGTGATTGCTGGGTAGGTCCATGGTGACAAGGCAGGTCTGAGGTCAGGCTGAGAAACCACTCCAAGGGTTGGGGTCTGGATCAGTGTTGTCCATGTCCAGGGATGGGTGTGGTTGTGGAAAGCTGGAGACCAATACTCCTCCAGTGTATCTAAGGCAGGGACTGAAGGTCCAGGTTTGAGTTAAAATGGGTTCCTGGGCCTGTGGGCAGGGTGTGTGTGTGTGTGTGTGTGTGTGTGTGTGTGGAGGCCCCAGGTGAGGCTTGTCAGTGCCATTAAGGCCTATTAGTGCCCTCAGGGCCCTGACATTGGTGGGCAGGGTAAGGGTTAGCTTTTGAGGGTTTGGGCTTGGAAGGATTGGCAGGTAGAGGTAAGGGTTGGGTTTGGAGTGGTTGGTGGGTAAGGCTCAGAGAAGTTGGCAGATAGGGTAAGAGTTGGGGTTGGAAGGGTGCGGGGGTTGGGTATGGGTTGGGCTTGGAGGAGTGGGCTGGTAGTGTCAGGGTTGGACTTGGAGGGATTGCAGGGAAGGGTTAAGGGTTGGGCTTGGAGGCATTGGCAAGCAGGATAAATGTTGAGCTTGGAGGAGTTAAGCTTGGAAGGGGTTCACGGGTAGAGAAAAGGCTGGGGTTGGAGAGGTTGGTTGTTAGTGGAAGTTTTGGGCTTGGAGGGGTTGTCAGTTGGGGCTGGGGGTATGTTTTGGGGGTTAAAGGGCTTGGGGGTTAGGCTAGGGGTTGGACTTGGAGGGATTAGCAGGTAAGGTAACAGTTGGGCTTGGAAGGGTTGGTGGGTAGGGTAAGGAATGGGCTTAGAGAGGCTGGCAGGTAAGGTAAGGGCTGGGCTTGGAAGATTTGGGGTTAGAGTGAGAGTTGGGATTGGAGGGGTTAGGCTTGAGGGGCTGAGGTAAGGGTTGGGGTTACAGGGCTGGGGGTTAGGCCAGTAGTTTGGTGGTTAGGCTAGGCCTTGGGGTTTAGCACCTTCATCGCCTGATACTGGTCACCTCTCCTCCTTCCTGCAGGAGAGCAGAGGTGAGTGCTTGACTTTGATTTGCTGATCCTTCAAGAATGTGAGAGAGGGAAGCCCTTGCGGGGGGATCCCCTGGGGGTGATATGGAGCTGACACTCCCAGACCACATTCCCTGGGGACATGTGCCAGCAGCCTCTCCTGTGTCTCACCACTCCCTACACAGACCAGGAGTTATTCCTTTCTCTCCTGGCCTTCTCACTCTGGGTGCCAAAGGCCCCTTCAGGCATCATGAACAGACTGATGCGATGATCACCAGTCTCAGCACTTCCAAACACAGCTGGACCCAGGGCTGGTTGAACCATGGGAGAGGGGAGAAAAAAATAAGGTTGTGGGTTGTGGCTGCCCTGTACTACACATTGTAGTACTATACATCATACATGCACTGTCCATCCATGGGCCCGATGTGGCACATTACTGCAGACACCCCTTCCTCTGCACTGGTTCAGACCCTTTGGCATTTGCGCCCATGTACAGGCCCCAGCATTGCTCTCTGCAGCACCAGCAGATGTGGTGTGTCAGCACGGAGCTTACACTGATCCAGGAAACCACGGGTCTGCCTCTGTTTGCAGGAGTGATCTTCCTCTTGCACCAGGCCCAGGACATGGGAGACACTGAGTTGGAAACCCTTGAGATGAGTGTCCTACAAGGCATCCTAGGATAAGATGGTCTCTGCCTGCTACCTTGCACACATCACAGGCCTTTGTTTCAGCCAGCTGAAGGCAACCATAGCCAACCCCTAAGCTGGGGGCTGACATCCCCTCCACCCCTCTGCAGCGTGGTGAAGTCTGCCCCGGGGGATGGATGCAGAGAGAGGAGGGCAGGGGCAAGCCCCAGCAGGCAGCCCCATCTCACACCCAGCAAGCAAGCCCCTTCCTGCCATGTCCTCATCCCCCTGCCAGCACGGAAGAAATAACTGCCTGGCCCTGAAAAGCTACTGCAAAGAGAGGAAGTTCCATCCCCTGGGGACTCAGGGCCCTCTTCTGCATCCCCAGCCCTGAACAGCTTTCTCTTTTGTTTGTCCGGGGGCACCACTATCCCGAACAGCATGAGCCAGTCCCACACAGATGGGTTTCTTTGTTCTCCCCTTGCAGTTTCCATCTACCTCCAGACATGGCAGAGGTCAACACAGGTACGTACCCAACATGGCCGAGCGGAGACCTTTCCGGTCATGGTGGAGTTGAATCCCACCGAGCCCAGGGGTGCCTGGCCCTGCTGCCCACCCAGGGAATCAGAGCCTGTTTCTGTGACCCAGCCACGGTCACAGTGGCCTCAGCACAGGCAGTGACTGAGCCGAGGCTCCCTCCCTGCCTCCCAGGCAGTTGTGGCCAGCACATCCCAGGGCCTGGCAAAGCGAGTGGTCCTGGGGCCAGGCCAGAGAGAGCTCTTTGCTCTACACCTGTCTCTCCTTGACCATACTTCTTCCCTCCACAGCCACCACTGCCCCCTGGACGCCTCAGCTCCCACGTGACGATGGCCATCACTCTGCAGGAGAACTCTGCGGGCGCTCTGCAGCATTTTCTGCTGCTTGTCAGTGGATGTAACCACAGAGGAGGCAGAGAGGCATTAGAGTGAACATGTTAGGCAGAATTAGGGTTTCTGTGTTAGAACAAGGGTTTGTATGCTAAATAAATTAAGAGCTTATATGTTAGACAAAATAAGAGTTGAACATTAGCTAGAATAAACCTTTTGAGTTCAAACCATGTGGTTTCATGGGGAGGGAAAGGGGCCTTACAAAATTACCGATGCCAGACACAGATATTCAGAAATCAGGGCTGGCTTTGTGGATGTCTGCACAAAGAAGGAGAGCTCTGCAGATGTCCGGGAGCAACAGCCCATGGGGTAGGCTAGGCTGGCAAGCTGCCCAGCCCAGAGAAGTGTCATCCCTGGCCGACATGAGCCAATAGGCCCCTGCAAGAGGCCCATCCCCACAAGCAGCTGGACACAACTTTGCCTGTAACAAAGGCAGGTCTGGAGAGCAACAGGAGGATGGATGCCGTCCTGCATGCAGGAGGGCCAAGGGACCATCTAGCCTGATGTACTGTCAGCTTGTCTCGCCAACACCCCATCTGAACAGCAGAAGTGTTTTGTGTGTAGTGACGATGAAGATGTTTGTACATAGTTTAAAATAATCCAGTGAAATGGATCATGCATGCACTAGAGTGCTCACATAGGACCATGACCAGCTGGATTATAAGAATTCACTAGAGTGACAGTTTGGGGAGGCTCGTTCAATCTAACCGAAGGCATGGTTGCAACAGCCCTTGCAAGAGAGACTCGTGTTTCCACCTGGACAGTGACCGACCATCTTTTTCAAGAGATTTGATCCCCCCCCACATTACCCTATGCAAAAGATCCCAATATTTTTTTTTTAACTAATCTTCAGTTTGTGAGTGAGGGACTGATGCAGAACTGCATGCAGGAGAGCTAAGGGTCTGTGTAGCCTGGAACTCTCTGCCTGCTTCTCAGATGCTCCATTGAACAGCACAAGCACTCCTCAAGGCCAAGACTGTCCTATGGCAGGTATTTTTACTCCCGTCACCTCCCTCTACCTCAGCGCTGCCCTGGAAGCAGGTCTCATTGCTATTAGGTGGCTGAGACTCAGCCATCATTTTTCCAGTCTCAGCAATGAGGGCTGTAGTGTGATACATGCCTTAACAGAGCCGACATGCTGTGGCTTACCCTTGTGGAGCCATCAAGGACCCATCAAGTAGCTGGAGCAACACAAACCTCCATTCTACTTGGCAGGGGAAGCCCACACAAACACTTAATCCACAGATGCCAGAGCCTCATGGGAAACCAGTGGAACAACCATCGAGGTGTTCAGCTTATAGACTGCAAGAGAAATGATATACCAAGTACCAGATGATAAACAAAAGCATTCAACCAGCACCAGACCACTTTACACGTCCTGCTTTAGCTAATGGCAGATAAAGAGGACCAGACTGTTTACATAGGCAGTCAGAGCTATACTATGTCCTGGGTGCTACAGAAATACTGTTCAAAAGCAATCCTTTCATTAGAGACCCAGCAGTCCTTCAAGAGCCCTGTGCCTTCGTGGACAAACTCCCAGGCAGATATGACCCCATGCCCCCTCTCCACACACCATAAACATTAGGCTGTTGCCATATTCTGCTTTAAATAAAATGCTCTGAAGCTTTTCCTCACCAGCTGATACTTTGTTTCAGTTAAATCTCAAGAGAAATACTAGTGCAGAGAATGCAAATGAAGCCAGACAGAGATGGATAGAAAATCAGTTGAATATTTCATAGAATCATAAAGCACTTGAGGTGTCGAGAGACCTTTGGAGGTCTTTGGTCCAACCCCTGTTCAAAGCAGGGCCAAACAGATGGGGTTGCTCAGAGCCTTGTGCCTCTGAGCTTGGACTGTCTCCCAAGATGGAGATCCCACAGCCTCTCTGGGCCCTGGTTCCAGTGCTGGATTACCCTCAGGGAGAAAAGCTTTTCCTAATTTCTAATGTGAATTTGCCATGTTGTAATGTGGCTGTTGCCTATTGTCCTTTCACTGTGCACCTCTGTTAGAGAGCTGAAGACAGCAAAAAGATCTCTCTTGAACCTTCTCTTAAGGCTGAACGAACCCATTTCTCTCAGCCCCTCCACCTACATCATGTACTCCATGTGGTGGTCTGTGCTGGACATGTTCCGGTATGTCACTGTTTTTCTTGTTTTGGGGAGCCCCAAACAGGACCCAGTTTCCAGATGGGGTCACACCAGTGCCAAATTACAGGGGAAGATTCCCTTCCCTTGCCATATCTCACTTGTCGCCTTCTGATGCGACACTCTCCCGTTCGCCTGAGACGGCACGGAGGCTCCCCCTGCCTCCGGGCCAATGAGCACTGACACCAATATGAGGATGCTGCAAATGGCGTTTATTGTACGCATGTATTTGCTTATATACCTACAAGCATACTGCTATCTCTACGTCATATCCTTCCTCTTCCTTCCTCTTTCCGTGCCATCGCGAGATCTTCCGATCGCCGTTCCCTACATCTCCCCCTCCCCATGCTTTGACTATGCTATTTGCTTTAAATTGCCGTGTCGCGGGTTAAGCGTTCATGGTGTGGGTGTGGGTGGGACCACCCCTTTTCTAGCAGTTGTCTTACCAAGCATCTAAACACTAGTCTACATGTTAATATGCCTAGCACGAGCATCAGCAGCAGGTGCAACTCTTCTATTAGTAATTGCCTGGCCCATGGTCCTAGCCCAAGCCAATTACCACTACTGAACCCAGAAGGTCAAGCTCTTGCGGGTCCCAGGGCAATGATGCATTCAGCGTGTTCAAGCAGTTACTAATATTGCTTGTGTTTGTGCAATGCTCTCTCAGCTTTGGTAGGTCTACGGTCAAATTCAATGGGACCCCTATTAAGCATGTCTTAAAAGGGCTGCCCCGCACCCGCCAGCGTCAGGCAAAATTGCTTATTTCCTGTCCGGTTTGCCAGGTGAGCCATAGATTGTTACTACCCCATTTCGCTAACATTGGTTCGCCTTTCACCCCTTGGAGTCCCAGTCCCAGCATCACTACGAGGAGAGCTACTTGGGTTGCTCCCCCTGCCATCTTCTCGGGTTTTCTGGTTATGCGTTCTTCTTGTGGTTTCACGCGCCTTTTCTCATCTGTTCTTCTTCTCCTGTCTGCTGTCTTTGCTGCTAGAAGGGATCATCGGCTTTTCAGGGTGGTCCTCCCCTGCAATAAAGCTCAGACATTCATTAATTCACCTGACTCTCTGCTTCCTGTCTTGTCCTTGCCCTGAGGTCTGGGCGCACCCACTTCACAGGGACCCATCTTACCATTTCTCCCTGCCTGACCGCTGCATACCCTCGTCCTTGGGTTACCAGCTGCCACCCCTCTTCCCATTCCCCTTTTTCCGGGATTTGGACCTTTACGTCTGGTCCCTCGTGCATCGCTCGGACCGCCCAATGCTTTTCCGCTGGCGTCTTGTTCTCCTCCCCCCTGGTGAACTGATTCAGACCGAATAAGGCACGCATAATTATTTCTGATTGTTTGTGCGTGGGGATTCTTTGTGTATATCCTTCCCCCTCCCCAAGAATCTCGATCCTTTGCTTTAAAGTGCGGTTTGCTCGCTCGACAATGGCTTGACCTGTGCTATTATAGGCAATACCGTGCACTAGCTTAATTCCCCACCGTACGGCCCATTCTCTCGTGCTTTGCGCTGTGAAACACGTGCCGTTGTCTGTTTTAATAGTTTCTGGGGCACCCAGCCAGGCCATTGCCGTGTGCCAATGCAACTGTGCCGCCCGCGCTGTGACTCGTTTATGTTGGGTCGCCACGATGATACCGCTGTGTGTGTCCACTGTGACAGCCAGCCAGGGCCGTGGTCGAAGTCGCTGGCACATTGTGAAGTCCGTTTGCCATATTTGGTTTCCTTTCAGCCCCCTGGGGTTGATGCCGGCGCCCCACAGAGGGTTTTTTTGGCAATACGGGCAAGCCGCAACCACTTCATGAGCCGTGGTGAGGGGGATGTTGCAGCTTTTTGCCAGTGCTTTTGCACCAACATGGAGAAGGTTGTGCACCTGCCTTGCTTCTGCGACTGTCCACACACCTTTGGCCGCTTGATCGGCTTTATTGTTGCCTTCTTGGTACACTCCTTGGATTGCCTCATGACTCCGAACATGAATAACAGAGGCAGTGGCTCGCCGTTGTTGTAGGGCTTCTTCTAGCATTAGCGCAATGGGCGATCCGGCCCATCCGGGATACGACATGTTGTGTAACAATTTAAAGACGAACATGGAGTCTGTCACTACATTCAAATGCTCTTCTGGCCACATTTGCAATGCCTGCGCCACAGCTCGGGCCTCTAGATGCTGTACGCTACTGTCCGGCTCGCTGATCTTCACTCGGTGCCATTGGGCCTTTTGATCTTGCCACACAACAACCGCTGCCCTGGTCACCGATGACGCGTCAGTGAACACTGTGCGCCCTGGTGCAGGTCGCTGTAGCACTCGGGCTTTCAGATGGGGCCGAAGGACGGAGAGGTGTGTATACATCTCCAGCACAGGCGATAATCTGATTGTTCCTGGGAATCCTTCTAAAGCTATTGCTATACTATCTTGTTTCTGGACCACGCTGTCCCATTGACTCCTTTTTACCGGCAGGTAAATGGACTCAGGCTCCTTCGCGAAGTGCCGAACGGTGGCGGTTCGTCCCTTCTGTATCATCTGTGCCAACGCTGTTACGATTGTGACGTATGCCGTACTTATTTGGTTCGACACTATCCACCATACGACTTCCGGACGCTCCAGTGTCCCTTGTCCTAGAATGCCTATGGCTCCTGTTCTTGTAACTGCCACGTACAGATTGATAGGTCTGGCCGGGTCGTATCTCGTTACTCCGCCCTTTGCCATGAGATCTTCTATTTTTCGGAGGGCTTCTAACGCGTTCGGTGTCATCTGCCTCGGTTCCCATGGTTTGCGGCCCTTGAGCAACTCGAACAGTGGCTCCATCCACTCCTTGGGAATACCTATCAGCCCTCGCAGCCATTGGAGAGCTCCAACCAATTGCTGTACATCATGCAACGTCCGTATCTCTCTATTGAGCTTTATCGGCTGTGGGACCACAGCTCTGGGGAGGATGGTGGTTCCCAGATAGTCGACAGATTCTCCCCTTTGCGTCTTCACTTTCTGGACGTACAATCCCGCTTCATTTAGGCAGTTAATTACTGCCTGTTCTGCCTGATCGGTTTCTTGCTGGGTCTCTGCAGCTATTAGGAGGTCGTCCATGTAATGGATGATGAGCGCGCGCGGGAGCTGCGCCCTTACCGGCTGCAATACCTTAGCTACTGCCGCCTGACAAATTGTAGGTGAATTTTTCATGCCCTGCGGGAGGACTGTCCATTGATATCGTGCTGCTGGCTCCTGCAGATTCTCTGAGGGCAGTGTGAAGGCAAATCGAGCTTTGTCCTGAGGGGCTAATGGTATAGAGAAAAAGCAATCTTGGATATCCATCACCACCACTGGCCAATTCTTTGGTATTGCTGATGGTAGTGGCAACCCCGGCTGGAGGGCACCCATCGCTTCCATCTGCTGATTTACCGCTCGTAGGTCGTGCAGTAATCGAAATTTAGACTTGTCCTTTTTGTGTATCACAAATATAGGAGTGTTCCAGGGACTGTGGCTTTCCTCCAGGTGTCCCTGCTCTAGTTCTCTACTTACTATTTGTCGGGCAGCCGCCAATTTGTCCCCTGTCAATGGCCACTGCTCTACCCACACAGGCTCATTGGAGCACCATGTCAGCGGGACAGCGAAATGAGCCCCGAGGAGGTAGGCAGTGGCCCTTACCCTAAATTTGTCAGGTGAAAGCCGCTTTGCAATAAGGCATCTCGCCCTAACAATGGTTCCCCTATGGCAGTTATGTACGGCCGCACATGGATGATCTGAGCAGGCCTATCCGGGTCCTCCAATACAATTGTGATATCGGTTTCAGAAATCATAGCCTCCGCCCTGCCTCCCACTCCATCTAACGAGCTTGCCACTTTTGCTGGCCAACTCGATGGCCACAACCACGAGGGCACACATGTAACATCTGCCCCCGTATCTAGCATCATTATTAAGGGGATGCTAGGAGGACCCACCCCTGGTGGGCCTATCAGATGCGCTTTCACTCGGGGTCTCTTCTCACACCCTAAGACCAGGGCCACGCGGGGTTTCCCTTCGGAGTTTGGTCGCTGGAGCTGTCCATCAGCGGTGTGTTGTTGTTGACGGGGGCTACTTGAAGCCGGCTCACCGGGGAGGGGTGGCCCCCTAGTTGCCCTCCCCGCTTCTCGTTTCCCGACCGCCGACAATCTCGTGCTCTGTGTCCTGGTTTTCCACAGGCCCAGCATGTAAGGCTCCCCATACCACCTGTTGGGCGCGCGTAACTTCCCTTATTCGTGCACTGTGCTCTCAAATGGCCCATTCGCCCGCAGCCAAAGCATGGGCCTCCTTTTGGACCTCCTCTAGCTCTAACCTCCGGCATTGCCATAACTGCTGCAGCAATCTGTAGGGCTGTGGTCTTGTCCCGGTGTTCTAATACGTACTTGATCGTCTGCCCTAGACTTGCTCCCTTAGGCGCTGTTCTTAGGATTTCTTTTGTCAACTCGTTGCCCTGTTGTTTGATACATTCCAACATCACCGCTCCTTTTGCAGCGTCTGGTAAAGATGCAAGTTCTACTGCTGCCTGTAGCCTGTCACAAAACTTGTCAAACGGCTCTCCCACTCTCTGCTTCACAGTCGTCCATGGGTCTGCCTGCTGCACCAGTGGCCCAATATCATCAAAGGCCTTTCGAGATGCTTCTGTTGCCGCCAGTATCTCCCGAGGTCTCAGGCCCGCTGCCTGCTGCTGGGGTGTAGCCATGGCCGCATCATTTCCTCTTAACCGCGGTAGGGTGGATTGGCCCAGTGGGTTCTGCGGGTCTGCCTGCGCGGCCATCAACGCCTGCTGCAGGCGCGAGGTCCACGCTTCTTTCCACATAAGGACCATCGTGGGCGATAAAACCAGTCGCGCGAGGGCGCGACAATCCCACGGTATTAGGCCTCCTGCGTGCGCCGCGTCCAGCAACGTCTGTGTCACCGGGTGTCGCAGGCCCTGTTCTTGCACTGCTTTCAATAGCTGTTGTACCGTCTTTGGGTCGAGGGGCATCCATTCCACTGCCCCCCCCCCCTCCCCGGGGCAACTCGTACTGGGAAGGCCCCTATTGGCGCACGAAACTTGAGGCCACTCAGGGCACATTCCGTCGCTATCAGTTTCCAGTCTGTTAGGGGAATTTCTTTTCCCCCTCCCGCTTGGGCGGAACCTGCTGTCTCTGATAGCCCTCTTTGTTTAGCTGCTGCCTCTGATAGCCCTCTTTGTTTAGCTGTTGCCTCTAATAGCCCTCTTTGTTTAGCTATTTCTTCTGATAGCCCTCTTTGTTTAGCTGTTTCTTCTTCCAGAGCTGTAAGCAGCATAAACATCTGCTCCACATCTCTTGTGACTTTCCTCTCTCTCTTTTTTTTTTTTTTTTTTTTTTTTTCCTTCGCCTCTGACTGCGGCGGGGGAACTCCGCCCTAGTTACTGCACCTGAGTCTTCAGTCTCCTCCTTCCGCAATGCTGGTCGACGCCCACTCCTCTCTCGGCCAGCGCCATCTTTCCCCGGGTGCGGCACCCTCGGTCTTTCCCCTGCTTCTGGTCTTTCCCCTGCTTCTTCTCTTCTTTCGTCCTCCCACTGCACCCGAATCATGGCCCCCGGTAGCCAGTCTCGGGGATCATCCACTATAAGCGGTCTTTCCTTTTCTTCTGCCTCCTCCACTTTCACCTTGCTTTCTTTTCCTCTACCCGCCACTGGCTTTTTCATATCTCGGTCTCCACAAAGGTCTCCTGGTTCTCCCCCTTCCATCGCCCTCATCTCTTTCCACGGACACCGCGGCGGTGGCGGAGAAGAGGGCGTTATTGGGTAAGCCTCTGGAGTTTTTGCCTCCCCCTCTCCCCGCTCTGGTTCTTGATTAACCGCCTCCTCCTTTATGTCTGTTTCCACACTCTCCGTTCTCACTTCATCCCCTACTATCGTCTCTCCCTCTATCGCCTCCGTTCGCTCCTCTGCGTTCGCTGCTGTCTGTGTCGCCATTTCCGCGGACATGTGTAGCGCCGCGCGGGCAGCCTGCCAGGTCTCAAGCTCCTCCCTAGTCCTTTGCAAAATGATCGTTATATCTCCCCACGTCTTAAGCTCTGCGGCCTTCTTAGTGGCCATAGCTCTCTGAGCAAGTGCTCGAGTGCACTTCTCCCAGTTAGAAGGGGAAAAAATGTCCCCTGGTCTAACTATCGCTCCATCTTTCAGGAGCCGCCCGACGCAGTTCGCAACTGCATCCGCTCTCATAGAGAGCACCCATTCCCGGGCACCCACGCGTACAACCTTAACTACCGCGTCCATGATCCGGATCCTCTCGACCGCCTGCGGTCCGCCGTCTCAGCTATCACGTCGGGGTCACCACTTGTCGCCTTCTGATGCAACACTCTCCCGTTCGCCTGAGACGGCACGGAGGCTCCCCCTGCCTCCGGGCCAATGAGCACTGACACCAATATGAGGATGCTGCAAATGGCGTTTATTGTACGCATGTATTTGCTTATATACCTACAAGCATACTGCTATCTCTACGTCATATCCTTCCTCTTCCTTCCTCTTTCCGTGCCATCGCGAGATCTTCCGATCGCCGTTCCCTACACTCACTAATTTGCCTGAAAGGATACTATGGGAGGCCATGTCAAAGGCCCTGCTAAAGCCTAGGTAAACAACATGCATTGCTTCCTCATGGTCCACAGAGCCCATTATCACCTCAGAAAATCCAGGCAGGTTGCTCAGGCACAATGTACCTTTGGTAAATGCCTGCTTGCCATTCCAAAACCCCTTCTCCATGTACTTGAAAATGGCTTCCAGGAGGAGCTGCTCCATAATTTTCCCAGGGACTGAGGAGGGGCTAATTAGCCTGTAGTTCCCCAAATCTTCCCTCTTGCCCTTCTGAAATATGCATGCAAAGCTTGCCTTTATCCAGGCCTTGGGAACTTTCCCTGATTGCCATTACCTTTCACAGATGATAGAGAGCTGCCTTGCAGTGACATCAGTCAGCTCCCTCAGCACCTGCAGGGGCATTCTATCTGGTACCAAGGACTTATGAATGTCCAGTTGGTTTCAGTGCTCCCTAACTCGATCTTCCTCTGCTGTGGGTGATGCTTCACTCCTCCAGGCTCTGCCACTAGGCTTAGGGCCCTGGGAGCCCTTAGGGCAGACCTTAACATGGAAAACCAAGGCAAAAACTAGGCTGAGTAGCTCAGCCTTTTCCATGTCACTGAGTCCCCTGTCCCACTGTGCAGCTGGCCCACATTTTCCTTAGCCTTCCTTTTGCTGCCGATGTAGTGGCAGAAGCCCTTCTTGGTACCCTTCATATCCCTCACTAGTTCCAACTCCATATGAGCTTTGGCTTTCCTAACTCCATTCCTGAACACTCAGGCAATGTCTCTATATTCCTCCTGGGTAGCTGATCCCTGCTTCCACCCGCTGTATACTTTTTTTGTGTCTGAGCTCATTCAGGAGTTCGCCGGGGCTTTCTGCTTTGTTTGCTCAACTTCCTGCATATCGGACTGGACTGTTCTTGTGCTTTAAATACATTGTCCTTGATGATCCACCATCTGTTCTGGGCCCCTTTGCCCTTTAGTTTCCCACAGTCTGGCCAAGCAGATCCTGAACAAGGCAAAATATGCTGCTCTCCTGAAGTCCAGGGCTGTGACTCTACTGTTTCTCCTGCTTACTTCCCTCAGGATTTTAAATTCTACAGTCTCGTGGTCACTGCAGCAAAGGCTGCCTTCGACCTTCACTTCTCCAACCAGTTCTTCCATGTTCATGAGTAACAGGTCTAGTAGAGCTCCCCCCCTTAATCAGCTCATTTGATCACTTGTGTCAAGAAATTCTCCTCAACACTCTCCACAAATCTCCTGGATTGTGTGCACCCAGCCCTGTTGCCCTTCCAGTAGAGATCATGGTGGTTGAAGTCCCCCAAGAAAGCCAGGGCCTACAATCATGACACTTCCTCCTGCCACCTAAAGAAGGCTTCATCTGCTTTGTCTCCTTGGTCAGGCAGTTCATAGCAGATGCCTAGGACAATATCACCTGTGCTGGTCTGTTCTCTGACAGCTCTTGACTGGCTCATTGCTCATTCCAGGTATTCATTCAAAATTCCATTCATTGGAGTCATTCCTTTGCACAGAGTGCAACCCTTGCTCCTTGCCTTCTTGGCCTGTCCCTCCAAAAGTAGCCTAGCAAACAGTTAACATTATAGGCAGATCATATGACAGAAAATAATACAAAAGGCACTACATGGAGATATGGGGGGAGGGGAGGCCAGGGGAGATTAAAACATATTTGAATAGAAAAAGCCAAGCTAATAGAACTGGTAAAAAATTAACTAAAGCAGTGGTTTCCTGGCTGATTTGTCTTACTCTTACTGCATTCCACTTTTTCCTGGACCACTTCTGGCCTTATCCATGCTGTTACCTTCACAGCTTTCTGCTACTCCCTGAGCCTCTCTCTCTTTTTCCCCCCTTATCTGTCTTCTCCAGACTGTGAGCGTTCTCTGATCTAAAATGTATATTAGATTAATTAAAATTAGGTAATTTACAAAATAAAATAGGTTTGAAGAGAAGAAAGACTTAGTTTTACCAATGTCTTGGAGTGACTCTCAGAAATAATGGCAGAAAAGCAACTAAAGGACCAGGAGGGCAACCTACAGATGCTGCAGCTGCTTCTTGTTCTTGTCTCTCTGAAAATGATAACAGGTGGAGAAAACTTCAAAATACTCATGCTGGAGTGAATAGCAGTAGTTTTGAGTTGGCTCTGCAAACAGAGGCCCTGAAGCTTGTTCCATTGTTAAGTGAGTAGGTACAAACTGTTTGCCAGCGCATGAGGAAAACACTGGTTTTGGCCACAAAGAGGATACATCAGAGAGGTTGGATACTAATGAAGAAACCAACCATCATGTCTGGAAAAACATGTCCTGTGGCCCTGACCTTAGATTTTAGTATAATGATTAAAAAAAACAGAAAAATCCCATCTTGCGGTTGCTGAAGCCTGCACAGGGCTCCACTGGGCCCACTAAGGCTGACTGATATTCTCAATATCCCTCTTTGGCAAATGTTGCCAGTCCAGAGGGCAGACCTTATTCTCTGATGGAGCCTGTAATGGCTGTAACTCCAGCAAGGGGAAAAATGTCTTAGTGTTTTTCTTGTAGAAAGTTAGTCATGGCAACTAACGGAAAGTTATGGCAGGAAATGGCAGGCTGCCCTTTGCCCAAATTTATGATGCTGGAGAGCCCCTGAATTTATGGATTCTGACTGTGAACTGGCTTTGATCTAGAACAGCTTAGTCACACCAGTGGTGATATCCTTGCTGATAGCGCAGTATGTCTGGATATGATGTGTATTCAGCAACAATTAAACTCTGCCACATAGTTGCTTTTCAGAACAGACAACTGGGATTTCCATGAGAAAAGGAGCATCAACAGGGCATGTTGACCCATAGTCACGTGGTTGAGCCTGTGCCAGGGTGGCGCTGCACCTGGGCTTTGAATCAAGAATAACAATGAGCGCAACATGCTTACCGCGCATGTGTATGGTACATAAAAACTTGAAATATGTACATAAAACTTAAAAATATGATTGTAAGTAATAGGCATAACACAGTTAAACTTAACACAACTACTACTGGGTGCAACACGTGATTATAAATCCCTGTTGTAGTTGGTGACCATCCCAGAAGAGTTTCCCACCCATGATGTTTTCCGTCCCTCTTTACCCTTTCCAAGACATGGTGTATCTCTTTTGCATAATGATGAACAGTGATTAGAGTTTTCTGTCCATTGTTTCAGATGTGTTCTAGCAGTCGACGCAAATCATCACGTTGTAGTAGTTTCTTTACTAGTGTAAGATTCATTCTAATGGGGGTAGGTAGTAAATTTTGACTCAATGTATAATTAGATTGTAACAATTGATAAGATGTAATAGGAGCTGAATAATTAAAGTTGCATCCCATAATTTTGGTAAAATTACAAACACAAATATTTGAGTGATTACTTGTGGCTCCAAACTTTTCAGCGGGAACCTAGGGTCGGACCCTGTTATGGCGGCCGGCGAGCCTAACCTTCCATAACAGGCATGAAGCACTGGTGCTGGTTTACGTTGCAGATCTGTCCATAGCACATTCCACACTTCCAGCCTTTACATTTGTGATGCTTTTCCACAAAGGCCTTGCACTTCTCACAGAAAATCATAGCCAGACAATCAATTCCTTTTTAATAGCCAGTGCCTTGTGCCTCTGTAAACATTCCCCAGACCCGCACAAAAGCCTGCAGCTAGGGTACCTCATCCTTGTCCCCAAGTTAACTGCACAGTCATGAGAGAAGCAGAGCTGGCAGTAATATTTACAGCTGTGGCCATGGTTATACAATGTCTGACAAAGCTCACAAAAGTTTCTCGTCCCAAATATCTTCCTGACATCCTTAACACCAAAATAATGTTCATCATGTAAAAGGAGGAAATAAGTCTTGGGATATCTAAGACTGTTGTTTGGCTTAAAAATACCCTAACCCTTTTTCCCCTCAGAAAGGAGGATGATGCGTATACTAACATGTAGCAGATCCTCAAGCAAGGGAATGTCACTCAGTGTGACTGTCCTGTGCACAGACCACCCCAGTTTGCCATGTAGCTCTTTTGCTCCACTTAACAATTCTGCATCTGCCTGATGCCTCACTGCTGTAAGTGCTGAGAGACTCCCAGCAAAACAGAGATTATTGTCGCTGTTCTTTAGATCAATTAAATAGTGCTGCTTTTTGTCTATAATTTTGAAATGGGGGATAGACTGTAGGGTTCTGCATATCCCGTCCCCCAGTGGCTTTTACAATAATGATAGCCAGGCAGAAAGGCTGGTCAAAACATAGCTCTCTTTGCAGGAGAGTACTGACCCAGTCAAAAATGTCTCTGCATTCATATTGCTTAAACTAATAGTGGGCAAATACAGAGAGTCATGCATGCTGACAGCTTCAAAACAGAGCTGAGTGTAATCGCCAGGTTCAAACAGCTGGCATAAACGGCCAAAAATTTGCTCTACATCATGAACAAATGTGTAACGGTGAGGTGGGGGCACTGCCTGGACTCCCAGCAGGGACAGATACACAAACACAAGGCATACGATATACGATTGTCGATATGGAGCATTTATTACCTCTGCGTCTGAACGGGGGTTCCCCAGCGTTTTCCCGATTGAGGCAATAATGGAGCGGGGGATCCCTGGCACCGCTGAGCGTCGGTCCAGGGTGAGGAACACCGGGGGGGGGGCACTAGATGAAGACCACCGCCTCCTTGCACAGGTCAAAGGCTTGCTGCTGCTCTTTAGTCCATTGCCACTGGCTACCCTTTTTTTTTGGTCAAATGCTGTAGTGGCCGCATTAAATATGCTAAGTGGGGTATAAAGGACCGCCAGAACCCCCAAAGGCCCCAAAAAGCTTGTAGTTGTTTTACAGCAGTGGCAACAGGGTACTGTTGAATAGTATTGCGCACTTTCTCAGGGATAGCTTTTGTCTGCCGCCTCCAGACTATCCCTAAGAATTGCACACTGATGTCCGACCCCTGTACCTTCTCAGGGTTTACAGCCCACCCCTGCTCCTGTAGGGTCTGAATATCTCTGCCCAGTAACACGTCAATCCCCAAGAGGTACTCACAAATCGGTGCTAATAAAACTGGGGTAGAATTTTTTTCTTCAATTGTGAATGTAACTACAGCCTGTACCACTGGGGTGGCCGATCCTTCCAACCCACATATATGGATAGTGGCCTTCCCCAGAGCTACCGCGCTATGTAGTACGGTAACTTCTGCCCCACTATCTACTAAAGCAAGCACAGCAATTTCTCCTCCAGAGCACCAGCGCATTCTCAGGGGTACATAAGGGCTTCGGTCCCCTGGGTGCCAAGCCGCAACAGATGCTCGTATTGCAGGGGACCTGCCTCCCCCTCATTGTCTTTTGGGTGGCAATTTCCATGCTGTGGCTGGAGCGGTAGGCTGTGTCTGATATTGCTGATTAGCAGGTAACTGCTGCTTAAAGAAGTCAGCAGTAGAAAGACCATTTATCTCATCATGTAATACCCCTGCCTGCAGCAAATCAGTCCACATCTGTCACCTCATTAGCTTTCCACTCAATTTAGTAGTCCCTGCCAATCTTCTCGCCTTGGAATCCCAAACTGCTCTCACTTGCTTAGTATCCAGTTCACCAACAAGTGCAAAATTCTTTATATTATTTACCAAAGCCCCCACTGTAGCAGCTAACTCACCGGTGGACGGGTAAGCACCTACCACAGCGGCGCACAACCACTGATATAACGTTGGAGCTACAATAACATTTCCTGCCCCATCTTGCGCAGAAGTTAATTGGGTAAGATAATACTGTAGTTGGGCATCAGTTGATAAGGGGCTCGTTAAATTCAGCTCCTCTCTTAAGAGAGTAAGCGATCCAGCACCTGCATCCCATGCTCTCACTAACCAGGCTAACAAAGACTCCCTGGGCTGCTGCTGGAAAGTAGTTAAAAACTCACGTAATTCTTTTGGCATATAAATCCTTGACAACACTACAGTATCCCTATCTATTTGTCTCTCCCCCTTCAGTTGCACAAGAGGTCAGACCTGGGGAGTAGTCAGTTCTCCTTCTAATGCAAATTCAACCTCTGAGCCAGAGGAAGTACTCCAAATATTGCCATCCCACTCCTCTGGGTCCCAGGAGGGTCAGACTATAATCGCCCACACCTGAGAAACAGTAGCGGGCAGCTTCCCATAACGCCTGCAGCGCTTATTAGCCATCCGCAAAGCTAATCACTCTACCCTCTGGGTTAATTCCTGACTCTTTTCAGTTTGGGTCATAATCAACTCCTGTGCTACTGTCTTCGCATCACATAAATCTCCACTCTCCTTCTCCAGATCCTTTACTTGTTGCTGCAAAGACGATACCTCGTTATCTAAGGCTTGAATGCCTGTCAACAGTGCCCACCCTAATTGTCCGGCCAGCTTCCGAGCTGCTCCCAAAGCGGCACGGAAGGGCATAACCTGTAAAGAGGCTTCAACCGCCTTTGGGGTAACATTTTCCCCCTGTGCCAACTCTGGCCAGTCCTCAGGGACTGCCAGCATGGCAAGCAATGCAGCCGCCGGCCCCCATGGCTCGGTCTGGGGCCATCCTGGCAGCCGCAGGCGAGCAGTCCCTCCTTGACTCTCGCCTTCCCCCTTCACTCTCCTCGGCCACGGCATTGTCGTTTGTGTATCCTGCCGACTACGCCAAGTGTAAGGGTGAGGCGGGGGCACCGCCTGGACTCCCGACAGGGACGGATACACAAACACAAGGCACGCTATGGTCAATATGGAGCATTTATTACCTCTGCATCTGAGCGGGGGTTCCTCGGCATTTTCCCGATCGAGGCAATAATGGAGCGGGGGAGCCCTGGCACCGCTGAGCATCGGTCCAGGGTGAGGAACACCGGGGATGGGGGAGGGGGCACTAGATGAAGTTTTTATGTACTATACACATGCACAGTAAGCATGTTGAGCTCATTGTTATTCTCGATTCAAAGCCCAGGTGCAGCGCCACCCTGGCACAGGCTCAACTATGTGACTATGGGTCAACAGGCCCTGTTGATGCTCCTTTTCCCATGGAACGGTCTGGCTAGCTTCCATCGTCTATCTCCTCGACATTCTTCCGCACTTTCCCATACAAAATGTTTCATAAGTTTCATGTACTGATACCTGTTCTAAATTAACAAATCTTTATTCTTCTACATATCGCCTAGCCCTGAACCTCTGGATCGGCCATTCTCGCTGCCAAACATGCTGCATGGAAGCCACAGGGCAGTCTGCATTTGAGGGTGGGTGTAAAGCTGGGCTTTCAAATGCCCCCAGGGAGGACTTAGGAATGCAGCCAGTGCCCCCCCCCCCCCCGAAACATCCACATTGTGTATGATAGCCTCTTGCTCTGCAGGGGGCTGCAGTAACTGGGAAGTCCCTTTCAGGGGGTCATCTACCCTAGTGGGAGACATTCACTGGCCCATCAGGTTCAGAAAAGCAGTTTGCATTTAAGAGCCCTTGTGGTCCCCATAACCCCTTGCCAACAAGACACTTGTAATGTCACAAAATGCATTTAGCTTTCCTAATTAGCAGCCTTCATTGTAACCGTTTTTTTCTGTTTTGTTAGTCTGTAAGCCAAAGACTCAGACTTAACAAAACAACAAATTTTTTTGAGCAGCGCCCTCCTGGTTACTCCGCACAACGTAATAATCATGGTCTTTGAGTGCTAAAACCATTTGCTTACTGTTACCCACCCTCCCCCGCAAAAAACCCTGGCTTAGCTTTACTAATTACTAGTCTTGTTTGTAACTGTGAGTTTTGCTTCACTGTCCTTTGAACAATAGCCACAGCCTTATCAGCACAGCCAGTACTTGTATGACCACCTTCCTGTCTTCCGACAGCTTCTGTCATAGTGCCACCACCAGCCCTTTTATCACCACCATCCTGCCTGCTACTCCTCTTAGTAAAGAGGATAATAATCATGGTCTTTCAGCTTTGCAACACCCTCATTGCCCTTACTGATCCGCTTGCTCTTTCTGCAGTAGCTGTTGTCTCTAAGATCATAGGGCTGCAGTCTGCATCCCAAAGCCTGAGTATTGCTGCTTTCACAGTAATCACGATCTAACAGGACAGTCTTGATTGCCTGTTCAGTCTTCTGCCTCCTCTTTACAGCATTGCTCTAACGATAAGGAAACACATATAGTACAAGCTTGCACACTGTTATGGTCTTACAGGGAGCTGTAAGATCCCCCACAACTGTGGGCTGAGGGAGCTCCCCCAGTACCATGTCTCTGCCTGGCTCACTGCTCAACCACACATCCAGCCAAGGTGCTCATGCACCACACCAACGTTTTCTCACAGCCAAGTTGTCTTGGGCCCTTACACTGGCCTTGGGCAGCCCATTCCAGCCCAACACCATTTGCGCCTCTGCACTTCCACTCGCTCACCACCCTGACCCCATGCCTCCACCTGGCTCGCTGCTCAGTTGCACCTCCCACCAAGGTACTTTTGTTAAGAGGTTGTATTATAAGATACACAATCAGGAACCTGTGCTTCCTTAATTTTGTCCATTTACATTGAGTTGCCCATTGATCATTACTGGTGTTTATAGAAAAATTGCCCTATATTATTATGCTACTGTGCATGTGTATAGCACATTAAAAAACTCATATAGTGCCTTCCCCTCAGCGGTCCTCACCATGGACCAATGCTCAGTGGTGCCAGGGACTCTCCCCCTCCATTATCGCCTCGATCAGGAAATCGCTGGGGAACCCCTGCTCAGACACAGAGGTAACAAATGCTCCATATCGACCATAGTGCGCCTTGTGTTTGTGTCTCTGTCTCTGCCGGGAGTCCAGGTGTTGCCCCTGCCTTACCCTTACACCTAGTCTTTCTTCGGATCCTTCCTCCCTCTCAAAACTACTGTTAACTGTAACCCTGCAGGCCAGATTGTTAGTGGACAGGCCATGTTCTTGCTTCCAGTATTCATAATTCAAGGGGAGTCTGCAGCCCTCAGGGCTTGCCTCTGCTTTTCAGTCTCACCTTGCCTCTTTCCCATAAATGGTGAGAGCATCAGGGCTTTTTGTCTTACAAACCTTTTTGTAATCTGATTTCTACCTGATGAATGAGGGAGTTTCACAGCTGTTGTTGACTCTACAACATCACTAGGAGTCAAGTTGTTGGGGACCAAAACAGGATGGCACTGTGTAAGACAGCAGAGAATCTCTAAGACAGAAAGTGATGATGTGGTAACTATGATCTGTGGCCAGAATGTGTGCACGTGAGTTGCCAGTGATCATGATGTGCCTTCCTCCCTACGTACCAGCCGTCACGGTGTGCCTTCCTGCCTACATGTCAGCAGCTACAGTGGGCCTGTCCTGCTGGCCTGCCTGCCTGCTTGCCAGGGATCAGGAGATGTCTTCCTACCTATCACAAGATGCCACAATGCCTAGGAGATACTTGGAGGAGTGGCTGAGCTTGATTGCTATATAACCAGCCATTGTGTTTTCAATAAAGGATCTTTTGCACTACCCTACCTCAGGTCTGTGTCGTCATATGCCACATCAAGTGTAACTTAATTTGCACTAATTTAGACATTCCTCCCCTCCCCCTCAAATCAGCAGGGAAGACTGGGCATTTAGAAATATCATTGCTGAGAAGAGCCCTAGTGTGCTTCACTTAAGTATGCTGAGCTTAGCCCTAAACAAGGCTGTGAAATGCCTGGAAAAAGGCAATGGTTTGTTGTACAGGTGAGTAAACTTTAATCTGACTCCTTGGGAGATTTATCCCATATGCCCTTTAGTTTTTGGTTAAAACTGAAATGAGTTGTATCTCTAGGGTAGTTAACAATAGACATGGCAGCCCTAAATGAGGATCATGGTGGACAACAGGGGAGTCCCTAAGTCAAACTTAAATCATCATACTGCTATTTTATTGGAGCTGTTGAAGCTGAGCTTACAGGTTTTTTGTTCAACCTAGGGTCAGATATTCTGCTGCAGGATTTTGTTTGTTTGTTTGTTTGTAACTATTACCGATGTGACTAAGACTTGTTTTTTTCTCAAATCCCTTTCTGGCTGAGCTGTTGAAAGGGAGGCATGCTTCATGTTGCCAGTTGAAGCATGTGGTTCTGCAGCACCTACCAAGTTAACTTGGGGAAGAGGTTCGAACATATTCCTGAGACTGTAGCCTCTAATAGGATTTCCTTGCTGAATGGATGCTTTCAGCAGTCCGAAACATGCACACACAAACCACCCCCCCCCCAAAAAAAAACCCCTCTAAACAGGAGGTAAAATATAGCACTCAGAAGAAAAGTCCTCTGCTAGATTTGTGGCTGTGTAAGGTAGTACAGCAGTGGATCTCTTGACTTTGCAATAGCCCATAGGATCCACTTTTTTTGAAAAAGCTCTTGTTGTAAACCCCAGAGTAACCATGGACGAGGATGTGAGGTGGGGGAGAATCCTGACTATTGTAAAACAGAGCTCCCAGATTGTGCCCAGGCAATCCACTGACTCACAGCCACGCTGGCTGAAGCAGAGGGTCAGATTCAAAGCTGCAAGGGTTAAACAGTAAGGTTTGCCCTGCCATGCCTATGGGTGAGTCAGGCAGGAGCTGTTGGCAATAAAGAAAGAGTAAATGGGCTTGATCAGCAGTCAATCTCAAATGCTTCTGAATCAATTGGACACTCTCCCCTGCCAGCTCAGGGATTGCAAAACCTGCATGGGATGGGAATGCATGATAGTGCAATTCTCCTTCCAGGCATGATAATACAGTCTCCTTCTGTGGACAACTCCCAGTACCTAGAAGGAGCTAGGAAGAGCTTCTTTTAGCCTTTGAGGATCTTGCTCTGGGTGGGATTTCCAAGGTAATGGCTCTCTGGAACTTCCCTTTTGTTCCCAGGAGAAGAAGCCATCTACCACTCGCCTGACTCAGCCCAGGATTAACAGAAATCTTTTATTTTCTGCTGGTACTGCCCCAAACAGAGCTTTTAAGTTAAGAGCCTGTATGGGAAAGTGCAGAAGAATGTTGAGGAGATAGATGATGGAAGCTAGCCAAACCATTCCCGTGGGAAAAGGAGCATCAACAGGGCATGGTGACCCGTAGTCACATAGTTGAGCCTGTGCCAGGGTGGCGCTGCACCTGGGCTTTGAATCAAGAATAACAGTGAGCTCAACATGCTTACTGCGCATGTGTATAGTGCATAAAAACTTCATCTAGTGCCCCCCCCCCGGCCGCCTCGGTGTTCCTCACCCTGGACTGACACTCAGTGGTGCCAGGGATCCCCCGCTCCATTATTGCCTCGACCAGGAAAATGCCGGGGAACCCCCGCTCAGATGCAGAGGTAATAAATGCTCCATATCGACCATCGTGTGCCTTGTGTTTGTGTATCCGTCCCTGCCGGGAGTCCAGGAGATGCCCCTGCCTCACCCTTACACTTGGCATAGTCGGCAGGATACACAAACGACAATGCCGTGGCCGAGGAGAGTGAAGGGGGAAGGCGAGAGCCAAGAAGGGACTGCTCACCTGTGGCTGCCAGGATGGCCCGAGACTGAGACATGGGGGCTGGTAGCTGCATTGCTAGCCACTCTGGCAGTCCCCGAGGACTGGCCAGAGTTGGCACGGGGGGAAAATGTTACCCCAAAGGCAGTTGAATCCGCTTTACAGGTTATGCCCTTCCGTGCCGCTTCGGAAGCAGCTCGGAAGCTGGCCAGGCGATTAGGGTGGGCACTGCTGACAGGCATTCGAGCCTTACATAACAAGGTATCATCTTTGCAGCAACGAGTAAAAGATCTGGAGAAGGAGGTGGGGGATTTGCGAGATGCAAAGGCGATAGCCCAAAAAGTGATTACAGCACAAGCTGAGAAAATCCCAAGATTTAGCTCACAAGATGGAGTGGCTAGCTTTGCGGATGGCTAATAGGCACTGCAGGCGTTATGGGAAGGTGCCTGCTACTGTTTCTCAGGTGTGGGCGATTATAACTCGACCCTCCTGGGACCCAGAGGAGTGGGATGGCAATATTTGGAGTACTTCCTCTGGCTCGGAGGTTGAATTTGGATTAGGAGGAGAACTGACTACTCCTCAAGTCTGACCTCTTGTGCAATTGAAGGGGGAGAGACAAATAGATAGGGATACTGTAGTGTTGTCAAGGATTTATATGCCAAAAGAATTACGTGAGTTTTTAACTACTTTCCAGCAGCAGCCCAGGGAGTCTTTGTTAGTCTGGTTAGTGAGAGCATGGGGTGCAGGTGCTGGATCACTTACTCTTGCAAGAGAGGAGCTGAATTTAACGAGCCCCTTATCAACTGATGCCCAACTACAGTATTATCTTACCCAATTAACTTCTGCGCAAGATGGGGCAGGAAATGTTATTGTAGCTCCAACGTTATATCAGTGGTTGTGCGCCGCTGTGGTAGGTGCTTACCCGTCCACCGGTGAGTTAGCTGCTACAGTGGGGGCTTTAGTAAATAATATAAAGAATTTTGCACTTGTTGGTGAACTGGATACTAAGCAAGTGAGAGCAGTCTGGGATTCCAAAGCGAGAAGATTGGCAGGGACTACTAAATTGAGTGGAAAGCTAATGAGGTGACAGATGTGGACTGATTTGCTGCAGGCAGGGGTATTACATGATGAGATAAATGGTCTTTCTACTGCTGACTTCTTTAAGCAGCAGTTACCTGCTAATCAGCAATATCAGACACAGCCTACCACCCCACCTGCTCCAGCCACAGCATGGAATTTGCCAGCCAAAAGACAATGAAGGGGAGGCAGGTCCCTTGCAAAGGAGCATCCCTTGCGGCTTACCATTGGGAGGACCGATGCTTTTATGTTTTCTTGCGGATTTGCTGGTGCTCTGGAGGAGAAATTGCTGTGCTTGCTTTAGTAAATACTGGGGCAGAAGATACCGTACTACATACTGCGGTAGCTCTGGGGAGGCCACTATCTATATATGTGGGTTGGAAGGATCGGTCATACCAGCGGTACAGGCTACAGTTACATTAACAGTTGGGAAAAAAAAAAAAATTACCCCAGTTTTATTAGCACCGATTTGTGAGTACCTCTTGGGGATTGACGTGTTACTGGGCAGAGATATTCAGACCCTACAGGAGCAGGGGTGGGCTGTAAACCCTAAGAAGGTACAGGGGCTGGACACCAGTGTGCAATTCTTAGGGATAGTCTGGAGGGGGTAGACGAAAGCTATCCCTGAGAAAGTGCGCAATACTATTCAACAATACCCTGTTGCCACTGCTGTAAAACAACTACAAGCTTTTTGGGGCCTTTTGGAGTTCTGGTGGACCTTTACACCCCACTTAGCATATTTAATGCGGCCACTACAGCATTTGACCAAAAACAAGTAGCCAGTGGCAATGGACTAAAGAGCAGCAGCAAGCCTTTGACCTGTGCAAGGAGGCGGTGGTCCAACATTCCAAGCTATTCACTCCATACGAGGGACATCTCTTCGAGCTGGAGGTAACAGTTATGGGGGATACGATGTCTTGGGGGCTGTGGCAGCAATGTGCCCACGCAAGGTGGGAACCTATAGGTTTCTGGTCCTGTTCCCTGCAAGGGGCCACAGCAAATTATACACCTCTGGAAAAACAGCTTTTGGCTGTGGTGTGGGCTTTGCAGGATACCGAACAAGTTACAGGACGTGACCCGGTGACTGTACACACCCCGCTCCCCATTCAGGCATGGGTGATGGATGACACAGTCAGGGCCCATGTAGGGGTGGCCCAAGCTGCAACACAGTGGAAATGGAAACACTGTCTACAAGCCCAGTTTAAGGGCGGGGGGAAAGCATATGAGTACCTTGCATGCAACTTTGTTAGGGGAAGTACGTTTTGAGCACGTCTCTATTGTCTGAGCCAGAGGGGCTGCCCCCCCCCCCCGCCCCTTGCTCCCCCAATAGAGCCATCGCCTGTCCAAGAGGCCCCTCCTTTTGGGATGTTATCTCCTGAGCGAGTACAAGCCAAACTGACCCTAGCAATCCCTGCTTGGATATCTGTAATGGAAGAGGGGGTTTGCCCCCCGCGTACTCACCTCTGGGCAGGTAGAATTCTATACATCTGAGGAACTTATGATTACTGAGCAAAGAGTTATAAGCTTACATTTAAGACTTGACTGCCCTTCACAGTGTGTATGGCTGTTTACACCTTTGATACCTGTTCAAATAGCCCCACTCTTATTGACCTCTTCTCAAGATTTATCTTTCCAGGTATCCGTATCCACGCCAGTGAATGTCTCACAGGGAGCACCAATACTGCGAGGAATCCTGACCCATAGTGCCGGAGTGCCTCAAGTTCAGCCAGCACCCTCAATACACCCTTTAGCCAGTGTGTGGGTACTAATACCTCAAAAGAAAAAAACGGCCTGGCACTGTTTTAGCAGATGGTCCAGGAGCCACTGCTCTAGTTCTTCCTGATGGCAATACCATGCCTTTCTGTCTTCCCATCAACAGGTTATCATGCTGGCATCTGGAAGTCGCTGTTGGAATGTTGCCTCTCGCTCACCCCGACAGATGCCCTTGATCTACAAGACCATCCAGCTTCCCATGTAAATACATGGATGTGGCTGGCACAAAGATCAGCTAACCTCTCTGCTTTCTGTATTGCAGGAGGACGATCAGTGGATGATGTCTTAACTATGTGTTACATAGGTGTACCAGCTCCACTCGCGGTATTGCAGAGTGACACTTTCCTAAAAAAATGTTGACATTTCTGTTACTCCCATGAATTTCTACGATTTGAGTATTGTTTCCCAAAAGCTGACACCTTGGGCTTATTCTTCTCATATAGCTGACATATCTAAGGCAGATACTTGCTTTTGCTTTGTAAATGCTGCCTCTGTTCTGCAGAATGTAACTGATATGCAGTTAATTTGTAATGACACTATGGATATTACCTATGCGTCTGCTCACCTTATGCTACCACTAGGATGGTTCCTTCTGTGTGGCACTACAGCATATACATATGTGCCAGCCAATGCCACAGGTGGCCCATGCACTGTAGGTCATGTTACTTTAAGCATCCCTCCCTTTATGACGGAGCATTGGAGGACCCTGCGCCATATCCTAAGATGCCACTTGTAACTCCCATATAAGTTTATTTTCTCATGGAGAAGCCTTAGGCCTACTGTTAAGCCCAGCTGGGATCCCGGGGGTGGTGGCACATAATTGCAAACAGTTAGAGCATGTTGCCTGTGCTTTGGCTCAAGGCTTAAATTGGACATCTAGAGCCATTGCCTCTTTAAACAGGGAGTTGGGAGCAGTACGGCAAGGAACACTGCAAAACCACCTAGGGATCGACTGCCTCCTACTGCGAGAGAACCACAGACACCATGACTTCGCCGAGATGTGCTGTCTCGACATCACTGATGAATCGGCATCTATTGAGAATATCAGCCACCTCATACAAGGAGGACTCTTGTCTATCTCTTGCTTTGTATTATGTTATGTTTTGATTTCATTACTTTGTAAACTCCCTTGCCATCATACCCCATGCCCTTCTGAGGATTGGGATGGCCTGTAACTAGCTTTCCATCGTGGAGGTGGAGTGTTAGGGAAAGACAATGGAAGCTAGCCAGACCGTTCCGTGGGAAAAGGATCATCAACAGGGCATGTTGACCCATAGTCACGTAGTTGAGCCTGTGCCAGGGTGGCGCTGCACCTGGGCTTTGAATCGAGAATAGCGATGAGCTCAACATGCTTATTGCACATGTGTATGGTACATAAAAACTTCATCTAGTGCCCCCCTCGGTGTTCCTCACCCTGGACCAATGCTCAGCAGTGCCAGGGATCCCCCGCTCCATTATTGCCTCGATCAGGAAAACTCCCGGGAACCCCTGTTCAGACGCAGAGGTAATAAATGCTCCATATCGACCATCGTATGCCTTGTTTGTGTATCCGTCCCTGCTGGGAGTCCAGGCGGTGCCCCTGCCTCATCCTTACAGAGCCCCTTTTGTTAACACATGTACATCTAAAAAGACTCCATAAGAGCCAATGCAAGTTTTTCATATTTTCATATAAATATGGAGTCTGCACATAATGAGAGAGAGAGAGAAAGAGAGTGAGTGAGAGAGAGATAGTGAGAGAGACAAGTAGAAGAAGAAAGGAAGGTAAGCAAGCAGGTCCAGACCCAACACCAGGGACCTTGACTCCACTCACCACAAAAATTCAGGGTAGGTATGTCCTCACTTTACTCATTTGAGAAAATGAAGCTCTCTGTATTGATACTTCTGAGCCACTGAGTTGCAAATGGGATAGGGAGGAATGGACTGGAGTAACTCATTAGTGTTTAAGAAGGCTGAACATCAAAAGGTAGAGCAGTCTTTCCCTTTATATTTAGACGTTTTACTACAAAGACCAATCAAGAAGGGGAATGGGATTCAATTTTTTTTAAGGTAGAGGACTTGCTAAAATTTGCCAAATATTTTTGATAATGTTTACTTTGGTCCTCAGTTTTACTCTTTGCCTTCTGTGATTGTGAAGGTTGCATCCTTAAAATATATTTGATGGGGAGGGGCAGTTTTAAACTATTTCTAAAGAGTAAAACTGAAACGCTTAACATCATGGTAAGACTCCATATTGTTAAGCATGGTATCTGATTTGTATGAGTACTCCATAATGAACTGTGCTAGTTTTAAGTCTGCTTTGGATGAAGCACAGTACTTGTCCAAAGAGTAGTGTTCTTTGCAGGAAGGCTTAAATTGTCCCTGTGTAGACAGAATGACATAAATCTAAAGGTTAAGAGCTTCCCCAAACTACTTTGAAGCTAAACTATTTCATCTACTCTTCCACTGGAATAAATATCTACACCTTCAGGTCAGGTTACAGGATTGGAGCCAGTGTCACATTCCCACCACACAGGGAAAAATATTTGTATTATGATAGTGAACAAGCTGCAGTGTTTGTCTTTATCTAGCACTAGGAAACAAGGCAGCACCATCCTAATTCTTCTACTTCCTCTGTGTCTGCATTCATCTATCTCTTTAAGGTTTGGGGAGTTATGTTATGTGCATTAAGATGCGCTTGTTTTAACAAGAGATGGTGCCCATCCCTCTCACTGTTCAGGACACTGATACTGAAGACTGAAACATCACTGGCCTGGTGTCCAAACTGTGTATTACTTCTGACTTGTGCTAAAAAGCCCCAAATTCAATAAAAAACAAACAAAAAATTACTGGAACATGCTTACTTTGCATACTACAGTCACCCTCATACCATTAAAAAACACAGTAAAAGCTGTGAAAAGAATAGTCTTGTGAATTAGCTAGTGAACAATGTAAAGATTGGAATGAGGTTTTTTATTTCATGAACTTGAGCAAAAAAAACCCAACTGTGCTCTTGTTCAAACTCACAGGTTATGAAATGTTGCCTTGTTTTCCAGTGCTGGTATGTTTCTATTCACTTTCATGTATCTCTGTATAAGCATACTTTGTGTATTATTTACTATAGAACTAGCACTAATGGAGAAAACACTTTGAGATAAAACTGTTTATTAGTGTGTACTTTTTCTTAATTGAACTATTCTTTATCTCTGTTTTAAAGGAATAGATCAATAAATGTATTAAAATATGATTTCTTTATCTAGAATAACACATTTAATTTTGTATAGCTTTCATCTAAGGCATGATGCATGCACTTATTTTACTGGGCTGTTCACTGTCTGAGGGGTTTCCTTTAAAATCCTGTTCCCTTGTTGATTTAATTAAACATCAGTTATCCTATGGCAGTGGACAACTCATATATGACTGGTCATGAATTGGTATAAAGTGGAACCTGGAAGCAGAGGGAAGGGAGTTGGGGAGTGGGGGGGAGTAACTTCCTCAGACAATTCCTCGCTATGCATAAACTTCCCCTTTTATGTGCTGGATCTTTGGCTCAAACTAAAACTCCTGAACTTACCTCCTGATCAGAAGATCAGCCACTGAAGGGCTTTGTAACTTCAGCACAGTAACTTGGAAACCACTTAATCCTTTACTAATTTGGTCTGCATACAGAAATGCAGTACAGACTCTACTCCCTCTAGTGCATATGGACCTCTTACACCTTGTTTGGGTTTAGCTTTATAACTTTCCTTTAACTGCTGTATTACGTGAGAGCCCCTTCAGTAGGGGTTTGACCCTGCATAAAGCTGGGGTAGGTAGGTGACTACCACCTGACATTAGTGTCCCTACACCTCTGCAAAATCAGTCTGCTAACCTACATAGGAGTACTTTGCCTCACCTTCTTAATCTCTACTCTCTTGCAAGAGCAACATGTCCTCGTAGTGTGAGCTGAAATGCCAGCATGAAATCCTTCAGACATAGGTGTCCTCATATAAGCTCTATAAACCACTTTGAGGGCAATTTGCCAGAAATCAGTGGCACAAATGGCTATTTGGCAGTTTTACCATCTGATCGACTGCTGTATTATGCTGAGTTTTGAGGGTCTCCTGTTTCTGATGGGCATCAACATGTCGCACAGACACAGCTTTAGTTTGCACACTGTCCCAAAGCCTTTCCCACAAGGGGCTCCCCCAGAGTTCCTTATCATGTATCTTCCACTGTGCAGTGGCCCATGTTGGTAACCAGATTCGCAGACCCCTGTATACTACCCAGCTATCCGTATAGAGGTAGCATGCATCGCCCTCATCAAGAGCTATAGCTGTAGCCTTTAATTTGGCCCACTGCCTTGAGTATCCCGTTCCTGAGGCAAAACAGATAGTATCCGTGGCGGGATTATATGCTACAGAGTGCCACACTTGCTCTCCTGCCCAGGAATACACTGCACTGCCATCAGAAAAGCAGGCCCGCTCTCCTTGCTCAGGAGATAACGTCTCAAAAGGAGGGGCCTCTTGGACAGGTGATGGCTCTACTGGGGGAGCGAGGGGTGGCAGCCCTTCTGGCTCAGACAATAGAGGCATGTGCTCAAAACGTACTTCCCCTAACAAGGTTGCATGCGGGGTACTCATGTTCTTTCTCCCACCTTAAACCAGGCTTGTAAATAGGGTTTCCATTTCCACTGAGTTGCAGCTTGGGCCACCCCTACATGGGTCCTGACTGTGTCATCCATCACCCATGCCTGAATGGGGAGCGGGGTGTGTACAGTCACCGGGTCACGTCCTGTAACTCGTTCGGTATCCTGCAAAGCCCACACCACAGCCAAAAGCTGTTTTTCCAGAGGTGTATAATTTGCTGTGGCCCCTTGCAGGGAACAGGACCAGAAACCTATAGGTTCCCGCCTTGCATGGGCACATTGCTGCCACAACCCCCAAGACATTGTATCCCCCATAACTGTTACCTCCAGCTCGAAAGGTTGTCCCTCCTATGGAGTGAATAGCTTGGAACGTTAGTCCACCGCCTCCTTTCACAGGTCGAAGGCTTGCTGCTGCTCTTTAGTCCATTGCCACTGGCTACTTGTTTTTGGTCAAACGCTGTAGTGGCTGCATTAAATATGCTAAGTGGGGTATAAAGGTCCGCCAGAATCCCAAAAGGCCCCCAAAACCTTGTAGTTGTTTTACAGCAGTGGGAACAGGGTACTGTTGAATAGTATTGCGCACTTTCTGAGGGATAGCTTTCGTCTGCCCCCTCCAGACTATCCCTAAGAATTGCACACTGATGTCCGGCCCCTGTACCTTCTCAGGGTCTGCAGCCCACCCCCACTCCTGTAGGGTCTGTACTAGCAATGATAGCTGTTCATGTACTCGTTCTTTAGAAGGTCCCATTATCAAAATATCACCAATGTAATGATGGATGGTGTACTCTGTAAGGGAGGGAAGAAGGGAGATCAGCTGAGTGGCAAATGGTGGGGCTATGTTTATAGCCCTGAGGAAGGACTCGAAACATATATTGCTTATTATCCCATGTAAACGCGAACTGATCTTGCCATTGCGGGGATATAGCGATGGAGAAGAATGCATTCGCCAAATCAATGACAGCTTTCCATTCCTGCAGGTGTTTCCCTACTCCTTCTAGCAGAGTTACCATGTCAGGTACTACGGCCGCTAATGGTGGGGCAATTTTATTTAGCTCCCCACATACTCTGCAGTCATACGCCATGAACCATCAGGCTTCCAAACAGGCCAAATAGGACTACTGAAAGCCAACAGGGCAGGGCGTATTATTTGAGTATGCAATAAAGCGTCTATAGTTTCCTGAACCTCCTTTTCCCCACCAGGAATTCTATATTGCTTCACTTCCACCACAGTGGGGGGCGGGGGCAGTAAATCCACTGGGTCCCATTTTGGATACCCTCTAATCAAAGCAATGGATCTCACCTGCAGTAACACAGGACTTTTTCCAAAGGAGAACAATCCTTGCAGGGTCTGAATATCTCTGCTCAGTAACATGTCAATCCCCAAGAGGTACTCACAAATCGGTGCTAATAAAACCGAGGTAGAAAATTTTTTTTTTTGCCAATTGTTAACGTAACTACAGCCTGTACTGCTGGGGTGGCCGATCCTTCCAACCCACATATATGGACAGTGGCCTTCCCTGGAGCTACTGCACTACGTAGTACGGTAACTTCTGCCCCAGTATCTACTAAAGCAAGCACAGCAATTTCTCCCTCAGAGCGCCAGCGAATTCGCAAGAAAACATAAGAGCGTCAGTCCCCCCCAATGGTAAGCCGCAACTGACGCTCATATTGCAGGGGACCCGCCTCCCCCTCATTGTCTTTTGGGTGGCAGTTTCCATGCTGTGGCTGGAGCGGGTGGGGTGGTAGGCTGTGTTCCATACTGCTGATTACCGCTGCCACTGCTTAAATAAGTCAGCAGTAAAAAGACCATTTATCTCATCATGTAATACCCCTGCCTGCAACAAATCAGTCCACATCTATCACCTTGTTACCTTTCCACTCAGTTTAGTAGTCCCTGCCAATTTTCTCGCCTTGGAATTCTGAACTGCTCTCACTTGCTTAGTATCTGGTTCACCAACAAGTGCCAAATTCCTTATATTGCTTACCAAAGCCCCCACTGTCCCAGTTGCAGGCATTACTGTGCCAAGTAGTAATGGCTTTAAGGCACTGACAGCCCCCCTTAATCATTGGGTTTTCATCTGCTGCATTTTTTCCACACCACGTGGTCCATCTCCATCTGCTAATCCAATTGCTACCCCTAGCTGCTGCAACACATTGATCCCTTCCTCAAAAGTACGCCACGCTCCCACTGTAGCAGTTAATTCACCTGTGGATGGGTAAGCACCTACCACAGCCACGCACAACCATTGATCTAAGGTTGGAGCTACAATAACATTTCCTGCCCCATCCAGTGCAGAAGTTAATTGGGTAAGATAATACTGTACTTGAGCTTCAGTTGATAAGGGGCTCATTAAATTCAGCTCCTCTCTTAAGAGAGTAAGCGATCCAGCACCTGCATCCCATGCTCTCACTAACCAGGCTAACAAAGACTCCCTGGGCTGCTGCTGGAAAGTAGTTAAAAATTCACGCAATTCCTTCTGGGTATACGTCCTAGATTGCTCTACAGTATCCCTAACTATTTGTCTCTCCCCCTTCAGTTGCACAAGAGGTCAGACCTGGGGAGTAGTCAGTTCTCCTTCTAATGCAAATTCCACCTCCAAGTCAGAGGAAGTACTCCAAATATTGCCATCCCACTCCTCTGGGTCCCAGGAGGGTCTACTTATTATTGCTCTCACCTGGGCAGCTGTAGCTGGGGCTTTACCATAGTGTGCATGGCGTTTGTTAGCTGCTCGTAAAGCTAATTGCTCTACCCTATGGGTTAATTCCTGACTCTTTTCAGTTTGGGTCATGATCAACTCCTGTGCTACTGCCTTCGCATCATGCAAATCTCCACTCTCCTTCTCCAGATCTTTTACTCATTGCTGCAAAGACGATACCTCATTATTGAAGGCTCGAATGCCCATCAGCAGTGCCCACCCTAATCATCTGGCTAGCTTCCGAGCTGCTTCCGAAGCAGCGCGGAAGGGCATAGCCCATAAAGCAGATTCGACCACCTCCGGGGTAACATTTTCCCCCTGTGCCAACTCTGGCCAGTCCTTGGGGACTGCCAGCGTGGCAAGCAATGCAGCTACTGGCCCCCACCGCTCAGTCTGTGGCCATCCTGGCAGCCGCAGTCCCTTCTTGACTCTCACCCTCCCCCTTCGCTCTCCTCAGCTACAGCATTGTCGTCTGTGTATCCTGCCGACTACGCCAAGTGTAAGGGTGAGGCGGGGGTAACGCCTGGACTCCAGGCAGGGATGGATACACAAACACAAGGCACGCTATGGTCGATATGGAGCATTTATTACCTCTGCGTCTGAGCAGGGGTTCCCCAGCGATTTCCCGATCAAGGCAATGATGGAGCAGGAGAGTCCCTGGCACTACTGAGCATTGGTCCATGGCGAGGAACGCCAGGGGTGGGGGGGGCACTATATGAGTTTTTATGTACTATACACATGCGCAGTAAGCATGTTGAGCTCATTGCTGATCTTGATTCAAAGCCCAGGTGCAGTGCCACCCTGGCACAGGCTCAACTACGTGACTATGGGTCAACATGCCCTGTTGATGCTCCTTTTCCCACGGAACGGTCTGGCTAGCTTCCATCGCCTATCTCCTTGACATTCTTCCGCACTTTCCCATACAACTTGGAAGGCATCCTTGGCATTGTCTTTCTGTATCTTTCGCAAATGTGTTCTATCCTACACAGAATGCTCTTTTTATTGATCCCAGGTTGTTTTGATTTATAATCATCTGAGTAGTTAAAGTACAGCCTTTATCCAAGATAAGAAGTCACAGTTCCTCCCACTACATACAGGGGGGCACCATTTTGTTGTAGCTGCCATTTTGTGGCTGGGAGCAACCATTTTTGACAATGTGATAACCGATGTAGTTTCATACTGCCCTGTGATTGTCTGGAAGGTTAAGTCACCTCTTCCTGCTTACCCCAAAAGGATAGCAAGGCCAGGCAACCCCTCCCACCACCCCTATGCAGGGGCGGGGGTGGGGGGGAGGGGGCATCATTTTGTTGCTATTTTGTTGAGGGGAGGGGGGAGCACCAATTTTGACAACTTCATACCCCCATGTGATGTCAGAATGCCTTGTCATTGGTTGTCCATTTCCTTTGGTCCAGGAAGTCCTCATATATAGATATATATGCATACATATATATAAATATAATGTAAATATATATAAAATATAAATGGTGTAAAATATATATAAACACATTTTTATTTATACATAGCTACACTTTTTGTATACCTTTATATAAACATATAAACGTATATAATGAATATATATATTTATCCATAAAAGTGTATGTATAATACAATTGTTTAATAAGAGATAACACCATTAATAATTTAAGTTTAAATATGAATAGAAAGAAAATTAAATAGAAAATACAGGCTCAGGACCACTTATAAAAGTGTAGGTATAAAATTTATAAAACTGTTTAATAAGAGCTAATGAAGTTAATAATTAAAGTTTAAATGTGAGTAGAAAGTAGTTAAAAAAAACAAAATACAAATTTGGGACTGCCCTCTTCACAAGTCTGCTGAACAAGTCCTAATGTTTTTTTTTTTTTGGGGGGGGAGGGAGTTTAACCAGGTGGGGTGCACCAAAGGGGGTGGGGGGGATAGGAACAAGTTTGAACATGTTCAAGGGCTAAGGACCAAGCCCAGGAGGCTAACCAAGGGGCCCCTATACAACCCCCACCCCATGCAAAGAAGAGACCAGTCCTGTGAATCAGACCAAGAGGCCCTCCTCACCTGGCCCCAAAACCACCAGTATTACTGGGGCAGCCTTTGGGCTTCACACTGTGCTGCAAGACCCAGGCAACATTGTCCACTCAAATGGAAAAACAGAACAAAATGCCAACTTCAGAAGAACATGTGTGTGCGGACAATAAGGAAAAGCCCCAAAGGGCTTCCCGAAAAAGACCATGTGAATCAGGAGAACCGGCTGATGGGTCTCTGAATCAGAAACTGAATTTTGAGGCAAGTTTCACACAGAGAGGGTGGGTGGTCGGAGGAGCTTCCTCCGCCCACAGTTGTGGGGGATCTTACAGCTACTTGTAAGGCCATTATGGGAATCCTCTGAAATTGCTTTTTTGTTCTGGCTTTCCATTTTAGTGGGCAGTGCTGTCTGTATCTTGCAGCACAGTGGAAGGACCAAAGGCTACAACAAAATGGTCACCCCCCCCCCCCATATGTAGTGGGAGGGGCTGCCTGGTTTTGATGTACTTCTGGGGTAAATAGGAATGTGTGGCTTGCCCTGCTGTCCAATCACAGGGCAGTCTGAGAACTCATGAAGTATGACATTTTCAAAAAATGGCAGCCCTCAGGGGCAAAGGGAGGTGGGGTAAACCAACCATGTGACTGGAACAGGGACAGGACTTCTGTAGCAAGTGAGACTGTAAGTAGGGGGCAGGGCTTCTGCCTGAAGGAGGAGGCATGACACCTGTGATTTCTTATCTTGGATAAAGGCTGTACTTTACTCATTTGCATTATCTGCTGGTGACAGAGGGTCAAAATCATTCGATTCCTCTTTATATTGTTGCTACAAAAATTACTAGCATCATTGAATGCTGGTTCTTTGTTTTTCGCTAGTCTCAATTAAATTGTTTATGGTCACATACCAAGCTGCAGGTGTGGGTGGAGAGCTCTGAAACCCAGGGTGACTTAGTATTAGCACAGCAGCGTTTGAATCCAAAACACCAATTCTTTGCCCTTGGAGGTTTCTTCCTCCCAAAACCAAACCCTTGTTTGGTGGGAAGCCATATTAGGAGACCTCCTCCCATGTCCCAACATGGAGCATAAGGAGGTTTCACCTGAAGAGGTACTGAGAAAGCAGAGGGTAGAAATCCAGCCTGAAAAATCTAAACAATAATTCAAACAGTTATCATTTGACAGTCATGTCCTACTGAAGCTGAGGATTATCCTTTCTTTAGGACAAAGACTGATAACATCTCCTCCCCACACAGATAGCTCCTATAGATACACTGTAAGCTCTTCTGGGAAACCTGTATGCTCAGGTCCCTCTGTAGGTCCCTCCTTCCTATACAGACCAACTTTGCAGCATATACAGAAAGGTTCCACAAAGGGCTGGTCAAGGTAGGAGGAAAACAAAAAATACACAAAATCCTCATCTACTGCTGCAGCTCTGCTGGATCCTACAGCACAAACATATGAAATGCCCCCACACAAAGAACAATGCTCACAACTCCTCAAGCAGCCTTGCACAGGGAACAGTACTTTGGTCTTGTCTTTGTGCAGTACAGCCTCAGGATTAAGTATCTGTGTGTTCTGCATCTGACCACTTCTTACCTCTTCCTGCTTTTCAGATATGGACACTGTGTTCTGCAAATCAGCCAGAGTTTCACTTCTGTTTTATACGAGGGCCAGACTCAGAGACAGATCCTCCAAGTGTACTGCCTGTGCAGAACACCTATTCCCTTCTGTGTCATTTCTGCATACAGCAGGCTGGCACTATGAGTCTCACTCTACACTAACCCTTGGACATGCCTTGCAATAGCCTTTTTCCATTTAGAAGAATTACAGCATCTGAAACTTTTACACTCTACCACACCAAGACATTTCAAGGCACTTTACAGGAACATTAAAATTCAAGTTTATCCATTTGACAGAGTTAATAATTAATTGAAAACAGTTAAATGACAACAAATATGTGACCACAAGGTGGGAAAGGGAGGGTCAGATACTGGCATAGAGAGACACTCAGGGTTCACGAGGGATTAAACAGGATAGATTTAATAGAGGACTTATTCTCCAAGCTGCAAGGGGAGCCCCGGGAACCACGCGGAGGGGTCGCCAACAGGAGGCTGCTGGATGCATGAGTCGGACACCCAGGCGAGACTCACTTTGTTGTATCCTAAGGGCCCCTTTTATCTACTAGAACTATTTCCTTATCTCAGCTGTGCTAACCTTGAGTAGCTACCGTCCGGGAAGCAGCTAGATGTTGTTGACAAAACAGAATATGCATGTCTGGCCTTGATGGGAATTTGGTCAGTGTGTAGAGAGCACACTCTGAGGCTGCTATCGCATACTCTGCCAGTCACTGACTCCTCACCAGATCTTCTGCAGGTGTTCTCACTACAGAATATATAGAACATATATATATATAAAATATATATACTAAAATGGGTGGAGAACAGAAGGTCTCTCAAAAGCGAAGAAACTATTTGCTTTTGCAAGGCAAAGCATACCCTGATTAAAGGTGTGACTGGTCACCTTTTTCCACAACAGAAAGTTCAAATGAGCCTTCAACCAAACACTCTCTTCCTGTGAGGCACTGACCTTTGGGACATCATCTAAAGTACACGATTAGTGGAAAGATTCCCACTGACTTCAGTGGGCTTTGAAACCAGCCTTCACCTCTCTCTTTAAATAAAGAGAGCTTTTGGACATTAGTTCATATACCTGAGCCAAGGTTTGGCTGTCTAGTTTATTTTTAAAATAATGGGTATCTTAGACTGCTAGATGCATATTTGGGAACTCCTTTTAGAGTGATCTCATTTTAGAAGCACTGAGCACTTTGGTCTATGGAGCTGTTGGGAATATGTTTGGTGCTGTGAAACATCGGGCAATTTGATCAGCATCTACTTTGAAATCTTTGTTCTTTCTAAATGATCCAAGACTTGATCAGTTCTGCATGTGCCTGCACAAAGATCACAACACGCACATAACTGACCCTCTGGATGCAGGTGAGTGAGCGTGTGCTGTGGTAGCTGTTGTCAGTCAAACAAGTACCAAGTAGAGCAGCATTGCCATCACAATGACAAAGGGAGGTGATTCCACTTCTGTTTGTACTAATTTCATATGATGTAAATCCAGTCCATTCAAATATATCATTCTTGATTTATATTACTACCATAGCTAACAGTAGAATCAAGACCGAAAAAAGCTCAGAACATACGCCTCAGGAAATAAAGGCGAGTGTGGTAGGAATCTGGACATGTTATACACTTCCTTTAACATTGCCATGCATAGACAGTAGTGTATTATTTGTAGCATTTGCACAGTGTAGTGAGAACACCTGCAGAAGATCTGGCAAGATGTCAGTGACTGGCAGAGTATGTGATAGCAGGCCCAGCATGTGAAACTGTACACTGACCAAATTCCCATCAGGGCCAGGTGTGCATATTCTGTTTTGTCAACAATGTCTAGCTGCTTCCCAGACAGTAGTTTCTCAAGATTAGTACAGCTGAGATAAGAAAATAATTCTAGTAGATTTAAGGGGCCCTTAGAATATGAGTTGAGTCTCGCCTGGGCGTCCGGCTCATGCCTCCAGCAGCCTTCTATCAGCGAACCCTCTGCGCAGTTCCCAGGGCTCCCTGCACAGTTTGGCATGTAAGTCTGTGGCAGAGCGCAACTACCCCCCTCCCCCTTATCTCAGGCCCAGCTGACCACAAATAACTGACAGCACCCAGTGCTGACCAGGAGGAACTAGGTGATACTGGTCGCAACTGGTGAGGCCAGAAATGGGCATGAGCTCAGCAAAAAGGGTGTATTTTCCCCAACAGGGCATGAGGTCAGCAAAAAAGATATATCTCCACACCAAATATCGTATGACCATGAGTCAAACTCCGTGCCCATAAATAGCGCTGCAGCCTAGAGCCCATTGAGCTCTCCTGCATGGCAGCGGGCTGCACGGCGGTGAATCTCCCCTTGAGTTGGGATGCCTCTCAAGGTTACTCTCTGGGAGTTAAGAGAACCTCTGACAAAAAACCTTTGGAGAGGTAAGAAACCAAGACTCGAGCAATAACAAATGTGTAGTAAGATTCGCTTGCTATGACTATGCTGTATCGCCATCTTCAATACATTTGTTTGCAATAAACCCAGAGTTAATACCCCCCCCCAACAAAGTCCTTTATTAAATCTATCCTGTTTAATTCCTCATGAACCTTGAGCGTCTCTCTATGCCGGTATCCTACCCTCTCTTGCCTGCCTTGAGGTCACGTTTGGCGTAGTCGGCAGGATACTGGTGTGGAGATGCCTCTTTGGGGGTGAGAGGACAAGAGGGAGGCGGGGAGCCACGTTCCCGGGTGTCCCGCTACGGGTCGATGGGCACCCATGGCTCGCAAGCTGGCGGGTTTGGTAGCCCCTGCAGCATGGCCAGAGCTAGAGAGTGAGCTGGGGGGATCCCCGGAGTGGCTAGTGGAATTGGTTTCCAAGCTCTGGCTGGAAAAAGCAGGGCTGGTGGCACAAAAGGCAGCGGGGGATCTGGGGTGGATATTACTGACTGCGCTCCACACCCTGGACGAGGCATTGTTAACGTAGCACCAGTGAATTGGGCAGTTGGAAAGTGATCTCGAAGTCCCTAAGGAGGCTGGCCAACTGTCCCAAGAGGTTGCAACTACAACCATGGATCGAACTGAGAAGCTGGAACACTGGCGTGCCATTTTGGCCGCTGTCATTGCAAATCGCTGGTGGCAACAGTGGGGGGGGGGGGGTGGCAAGATGTCCATCCCCTGGCAGTGCGGGCACTGGTACGAAAAACGGATTGGGATCCGGAAACTTGGAATGGGAATGTCTGGGACCCTGACGAGCCCCCCCCAGCTCGGAATCAGACACAGAGCATGAGGGGGAGGTAGCTACCTAGCCGGTGGCAGAGCAGCAGCTTCCCAGATCGAATGCAGCCAATTTGCAAGGTACCACAACTACTCGTGATTTTAAAGCATCAGCGTTGCAGGATATGCAGGGGCGCTTCAGGCAGCAGCCCCATGAAGGGCTGTTAGAGGGGCTGTTGAGGTTGTGGGACCATGGGGCAGATGCAGTTTATTTTACTAGAGAGGAGCTCGACAGAATGGGGGCTCTGCCCCAGGATCCCAGGCTGTGCAACACCCTCTGTACCCTGCAGCAGCAAAATCTAAATGTTTTCCCCTCCCTAAAGGAGTGGGTGATGGGCATGGTGTGGTTAACCTGGCCGACTGCCATGGGTATTGATGATGGGATCACCAAGTGGACTATCGCAGCAGGGATAAACCAGCTGCGGCAATTAGGAATGTTGTCCAGAATTTATTCCCCTGAGTTTACAGGACCAGATCAGATCCCTGTGAGCAAAACTATCTGAGCTAAGATTCTGCGAACCACCCATCCCCATCTTAAAGCGATGGTGCTACCTGTGATTGGTGGGGGGGGGGTGATAACAGTGGGGGAAGGTACAGTGCTGCCATCTCAGTTAGCAGAGGCATCCTCTGTTAGCAGAGATAGGAAGTCAGGAAATAGGCATGTAAACGTGAAAAAGAAAGAAAGGGTGAGTCATGGCAGTATGTTCCAAGACCTGCTGCGAGCGGGCATAGCATGGCGGGAGGTGGACAGTAAACCCAGCACAGAGCTGCTCAAGCGGTGGCTGCAGCTTCAGCCAGAGCAGTGCACACAGCGCCCAGGGGTGGGGGAGCGTGATGAGCAGCCTGGAGAGCGCAGAGGGGGACCAGCGACACCCATTGTCCCACTGGCAGAGTACACGGAGGGGGAGCTGCCAGCGGCACAAAAATAGGCCAGGCAGCATTGCCCCCATTGTACCCACTTAGCTCCGCAGCGGTTGTGGACCAAAAAGCGTTATATCCGCAGAGGACAAAAGCCTGGGGAGGTGTGGCAAATTGATTCTGTTGGACCCTTACTGGAGAGCCAGTGGCACAGATATGTCCTGATTGCTGTGGATACCTGCTCTGGTCTATTGTACACCCACTCTTCCTCCACAGCTACCCAGGCTCACACCATTAAGGCATTGGAAGACTTGATTGGGTTATATGGTTCCCTGGTGGAAATCCAAAGTGATCAGGGCACTCATTTCACAGGGAATGATGTTCAAAATTGGGCTGGAGAGTGAGGAATAGCCTGGACGTATCACATACCAGAGAGAACGAGAGAGAGAGAAACAGAGAGAGAGGAAGAGAGAGAGAGAAAGAGAAAGACAGAGAAAAGGAGAAAGAGAGAGGAGAAAAGGACAGCGAGAGAGAACAAGAGAGAAAAATGGAGAGTGAAAGAGAAAGAAAGAGAGAAAGTAAGAAAAAGTGAGAGAGCAAGAGAGATAGAAAGAGAGAGGAGGAAAAGAGCGAAAGAAAAAAGAGAAAGAAAGATGGAAAAAGAGAGGAGGAAAGAGTGAGAAAAAGAGAGGGGAAGAGAAAGAGTGAGAAAGATAGCAAGAAAGTGAGAGAAAGAGAAAGACAGAAAGAGAAAGACAGAAAGAGATTAAGAAAGAGAGCAAGAGAGAGAAAGAGAGAGAGGGTGAAAGAGAGAATAAAGAAAGGAGAAAGAAAGGAGAGTGAGAAAGAGAAAGAGAAAAAGAAAAAGAGAAAAATGAGAGAGAGAGAAAGAGAGAGGAGAAAAGCGAGAGAGAAAAGAACAAGAGAAAGAAACAAAGGGAGAGAAGGGAAAGGGAAAGAGAAAGGCAGAAAGAAGGAAAGGAAGAAAGGGAGCAAGAGAGAAAGGGAGAAAAAGGGAGAGAGAGAGAGAAAAAGAAAGAAAGGGAGAGAAAAAGAAGGGGAGAGAGAAGGAGGGAGAGAGAGAGAGACAGAAATAGAGAGAAAGGGAAGCAGAGAGAAAGAGAGAGGAGAAAAAGAGTGAAAAGATGAGGGAAAGAGAAAATGAGGAGAAAGAAAGCAAGAAAGAGAAAGAGTAAAAGGCAGAGAGGAAAAGAGAGAGAAAAAGAGAGAGGGAGAGATAAAGAGAGATAGAAAAAGAAAGTGAAAGAGGGGAGAGAGAGAGAAAGAGAGAAGGAGAAAGCGAGAAAGTGAAAGAGGGAGAGAGAGAAAGAAAGACAGAGAGAGCAAGAGAGAGTGCACATGCGAGGGGGGAAGAGAGAGCGAGACCTAGAGTGAGTGTGGGGGGAGAGAGACAGAGAGAGCAAGAGCGAGCACGGGGGGGAGAGACAGAGAAAGCACATGGGGGAAGGGGAGGGAGAGCGAGAGTGAGCATACACATGGGTGGGGAGAGAGAGAGAAAGAGCGTGCGCAAGGGGGGAGGGAGAGCGAGAGTGAGCACGTGCAAGGGAGAGAGCGAGAGTGAGCATACGCATGGGCGGGGAGAGAGAGAGAGAAAGAGCGCGTGCATGGGGGGAGACAGCGAGAGTGAGCACGTGCAAGGGAGAGAGCGAGAGTGAGCACGCACATGAGGGGGAAGAGAGTGAGAGCAAGCATGCGCGGGGGGGTGAGAGAGAGAGAGAGTACGTGGAGGGGGAGAGAGAGAGAGAGCACGCACAAGCAGCAGCAGGAGAGAGTGAGCAAGTGAGCACACGAGCAGTAGGGGGGAGAGAGCGAGAGAAAGCGAGAGTGAGTGCAGGTGGGGGAGAGAGCGCGATGGGGGGAGAGAGAGAGAGTGCACGTGCGCAGTGATGGAAAAGAGCGAGAGCAGGCACGCGTGCAGCGAGGAGAGAGAGAGAGCGTGTGTGATAGGGGCAGGGGAGAGAGAGAGACAGTGAGAGACAGTGAGAGCACGCAGTGATGGAAAAGAGCGAGAGCAGGCCTGCGTGCAATGAGGGAAGAGAGCGAGTGTGCAAGCAGAAGGGGGAGAGAGAATGAGAAGGGGGGTAAGAAGACGAGAGCAAGTGCCGGGAGAGAGAAAGAGAGCGTAGACGGGGGGGAGAGAGAGAGTGAACACATGGAGGGAAGAGAGAGAGAGCGAGGAGGGAGAGAGAGCAAGAGCAAGTGTGGCAGGAGAGAGAGAGTGAGAGCAAGCACCCGCATGGGGCGGGAAACAGAGAGGGAGAGCAAATGCAGCAGGGGAGAGTGTGAGAGCGATCACATGTGCAGGGTGGGAGAGAGAGCAAGCACATCTGTGAGGGGGGAGAGGGGGAGAGAGTGCGCGCAAGTAGGGCAGGAGAGAGCGACAGAGAGTGAGAGTGAGCACAATGGGGGAGGGAGAGAGCGTGTGCGGTGGGAGAGAGAGAGAGAGAGCGGGCATGCAAGCGGGGGGGGTGAGAGTGCGCAAGCAGGGGGGAAGAGAGTGAGACAGGGCAAGTGAGCGTGGGGGGGGGAGAGAAAGAAAGACAGCGCGCATGTGAGGGGGGCAGAAGAGTGAGAGCAAGCGTGCGTGTTGGGGGGGAGCGAGAGCGAGCACACGCAAAGGGCGGGGAGAGAGAGTGAGAGTGAGCACGCGCGCAGGGTGGGGAGAGAGAGAGAGCGTGCGTGCGGGGGGTGTGAGAGAGAGAGTGCGTGAGCAGGGAGGGAAAGCAAGAGAGAGAGAATGCGAACAGGGGGGAAGAGAGTGAGAGAGAGCAAGAGCGAGTGCACAGGGAGAGAGAGAGAGACCACGTGGAGGGGAGATAGAGAGAGAGAGTGAGAATAAGTGCAGGGGAGGATAGAGAGCAAGAGTGGGCATGTGCGGAGTGGGGGATATATAGAGAGAGAGCAGGTGCGCGAGCGGGGGAGAGAGCGAGAGCGAGCACAGGTGGGGGAGAGAGAGCACGAGTGAGTGCGGGGGAGAGAGAGAAAGCATGAGCGAGCATGGGGGGAGAGAGTGTGAGAGCGAGCACAGGTGGGGGAGAGAGAGCGCGAGCAAGTGCGGGGGAGAGAGAGAGAAAGCATGAGCGAGCATGGGGGGAGAGAGAGCGAGAGTGAGCATGTGTGCAGCGGGAGGAAAGAGTGAGTGAGTGAGCAGAAGGGGGGAGAAAGAGCACACAAGCACAGTGGGGGGAGAGAGAGAGAGCATGAGAGAGTGCAGGGGAAGGAGAGAGAGAACGCGAGAGTGAGCACAGGAGGGAGAGAGAGTGCAGGTAGGGAGAGAGAGCGAGAGCATGAAAATGCGGGGAGAGAGAGAGAGAGAAAGCAAGCGCGCAACAGGGGGAAGCCCATGTGAGCAGAAGGAGGTGAAAAACAGAGAAAGCATGTGAGCATGGGGGGGAGAGAGAGCTAGCGTGGGGCAGGGAGAGAGAGCAAGGGTGAGTGCGGGGGAAGATAGAGAGGAGATCTACTGCGGGCGGGGGAGAGAGCATGAGCAAGCATGGGGGGGGAGAGAGAGTGTGGGGAAAGTGAGAGTGCGAGAGCAAGTGGCGATAGGAGAGAGCGAGAGCGAGCGTGGGGGGGGGAGAGAGAGAGAGAGGGAGAGGGAGCACAGGAGGGAGAGAGAGGGAGAGAGAGAGATGGAGAGCGTGGGGGGGAGGGAGAGAACAATAGCAAGAGTGAGTGCAGGGCATGGGAGAGAGAGGGAGAGTGCCCGTGGGGGAGGGGGAGAGAGAGCTCGTGCACGGGAGGAGAGAGAGCAAGAGAGAGTTTGCACGCGGAGGGGAGAGAGCGAGCGCGCGCATGGGGGGAGAGAGAGACATAGACAGAAAGTACATGAGCACAGGGGGGAGAGAGAGAGAGAGAGTGAGCGCACAAGCAGGGGGGGCGAAAGAGCAGGAGGGGGAGGTAGCGAGAGAGAGCACAAGGGGGAGGGAGAGAGAGCATGAGGGGGACAGAGAGAAAGTGCGGGGGGGGAGAGAGAGCAAGAGTGAGCACAGGGCAGGGAGAGAGAGCACAAGGGGGAAAGAGATAGAGTGAGTGAGCAAAGTCTAGTTGGAGGCCTATAGCTAGCTTTGTACCCCAGGGGTCAATCCTGGGTCCAGTCTTGTTCAACTTAGTCATCAGTGACATGGATGATGGGACAGAGTGCACATTCAGCAAGTTTGCTGGTGATACAAAACTGGGAGGAGTGGCTGAGACACCAGAGGGCTGTGCTGCCATTCAGAGGGACCTTGACAGGCTGGAGAGATGGGCAGAGAGGAACCTCATGGAGTTCAACAAAGGGAAGTGCAGAGTCCTGCACCTGGGGAGGAATAACCCCATGCACCAGCACAGGCTGGGGGCTGACCTGCTGGAGAGCAGCTCTGCAGAGAAGGACCTGGGAGTCCTGGTGGACAACAACTTGAGCATGAGCCAGCAGTGTGCCCTTGTGGCCAAGAAGGCCAAAGATAACCTGGGTTGCATTAGAAAGACCATTGCCAGCAGGTCAAGGGAGGTGGGTCCTCCCCCTTTACTCAGCCCTGGTGAGGCCACATCTGGAGTGCTGTGTCCAGTTCTGGGCTCCCCAATACAAGAGACACATGGAGCTACTGGAGCAAGTGCAGCGAAGGGCTACTGAGATGATTAAGGGACTGGAGCATGTGTCATATGAGGAAAGGCTGAGAGAGCTGGGCCTGTTCAGCCTGGAGAAGAGAAAGCTGAGGGGGGATCTAATCAATGTGTATAAATATCTAAAGGGAGGGTGTAGATAGGATGGGACCAGACTCTTTTCAGTGGTGCCCAGAGACAGGACGAGAGTCAATGGGTACAAACTGAAACACAGGAAGTTCTGTCTGAACATGAGGAAAAGCTTCTTTACTATGAGGGTGACCAAGCGCTGGAACAGGTTGTCCAGAGAGGTTGTGGAGTCTCCATCCTTGGAGATATTCAAAAGCTGTCTGGACACAGTCCTGGACAATGTGCTCTGGGTGACCCTGCTTGAGCAAGGGGGTTGGTCCCTTCCAACCTCAACCATTTTGTGATTATGTGATTCTGTGAGTATGGGGGTGGAGAGAAAGAGTGCAAGTGAGAGCATGGTGGCAGAGAGAGACAGAGTGCGAGAGCAAGCGTGGGGGGAGAGAGAAAAACTGAGAGAGAGCACGAGGGGGGGAGAGAGAGAGCGAGAGCGGGAGGGGGAGAGAGAGAAGGGAGGGAGAGTAAGAGAAGGGGGAGAGAGAGCAGGGATGGATAGAGAGAGAGAAAGTGGGGAGAGAGAGAAGAAGGGAGAGAGAAGGGGAGAGAGAAGAAGGGAGAGAGAAGGGGAGAGAGAGAGAAGAGGGAGAGGGAAAGAGAAGAGGGAGAGATAGAGAGAGAAGAGGAAAGAAAGAGAGAAGGGGTGAGAGAAGGAAGGGGGAATGAGATAAGGGGGAGGAGAGAGAAAAGGAGGGAGAGGGAGAGAAGGGGAGAGGGAGGAAGAAGGGGACAGATTGAGAGAGCGAAGGGGTAAGAGAGAGAAAGGGTGAGAGAGAGAAAGGGTGAGAGAGAGAAGGAGGAGAGAGATGGTGAGAGAGAGTAGGGGGAAAGAAAGAAGGGGGAGAGAGGGAGAGGGAATAGGAGAGAATGAAGGGGGGAAGGGGAGAGAGAAGGGGAGAGAGAGAGAAGGGTTGAGTGAGAGAAGGAGGAAGAGAGAAAGGGGGAGAAGGGGTAGGTGAGAGAGAAAACGGGGAGAGAAGGAGGAGAGAGGGAAAGGGGGAGAGAGATAGAAGGGGGAAGAGAAGGGAGGGAGAGAGGGAGAAGGGGGAGAGAGAAGGGAGGGAGAGAGAAGAGCACAGCGAGAGAAGGGGGAGTGAGAACAGGGGCAGAGAGAGAGATGGGGAGAGGGAGAGAGAAAGAAGGGGAGAGGGAGAGAGAGAAGGGAGAGAGGGGAGAGAGGGGAAGAGAAAGCGAAGAGGAGACAAGAGGGCGTAGAGAGAGAGAGAAGGGGGGAAGAGAAGGAGGAGAGAGAGAAAAGCCAGGGAAAGGGAGAGAAAGAAAAAAAGGGGGAAGGGAGACAGAGAGAATGGGGGAGAGAGCACGAGACAGGGAGAGAGAGAGAAGGGGGAGAGAGTGTCAGAGAACTGAGAGAGAGAGAGAGAGAAGGGGGGAGTTAGAGAAGGGGTAGAGAGAGAGAGAGGGGGAGAGAGAGTGAGAGTGAGAAGGGGAAGAGGGAAAGAGAAGGGAGACAGAACAGGGAGAGGGAGAGAGAAGGGGGAGAGTGAAGAGGGAGAGAGAGAGGGCAGGAGAGGGGAGAGATGTATGGGGGAGAGAGGAGAGGAGAGAAAGGAGGAGAGAGAGAAGGGAGAGAGAGTGAGAAGGGGAAGAGAGTGAGAGAAGTGGGGGAGAGAGAAGGGGAAGGAGAGATAAGGGGAGAGAAAGAGAAGAGGGAGAGAGAGAAGGGGAGAAAGAAAGGGGGAGAGAAGGCAGGAGAGAAGGGGGAGAGAGAAGGGAGGGAGTTAGAGAAGGAGGAGAGAGAGAATGAGAGAGAGAGAGAAGGGAAAAGAGAGAGAAGGGGGGAGAGAGAGGTGTGGGGGGAGATTGGCGAGGGAGAAAGAGAGGGAGAGATGGGGGGGAGAGAGGGAGGCTTGTAATACACCGAAACTATCATAATAAGCATTAATGCATTGGGGGGGGGGAGGCAGAAGAACTGGCTCGGGAAGCTTTTCTAACCTTGCAACTAGGAAACTCTCCACCATTTACAGCTCAGGTGTGGCTTATGAGAGTGCCCGAATATATCATAGATCATGATTTGTTTGCAGGAAAGACTTTTAACACCACTGCGGGAAAATATTCCTTTGGTATCTGATCAATTTGGGTCCGGGGGCTCGTGGTGGGGAAAACTGCGGACATCCCTGTTGTGCTAACCGCCTCCTTCCAAGCCTATAGTGTCAAAGCAGTACCAGCTGCCTGAGGGAGCACGCTGAATTCTGTCAGACTATTAAACAGTTGTTAGAAGCAGGGGTACTTCTGTGGCAGCAAGAGTAAAGAATGATATTCAGCACTCAAAGATCATGATTATTATTGGGTACAGATAAATGGCAGACAGAAGGGAATTCATAAAAATGCTAATTGTGTTGATAAGTCTGGTGCAACATTTCACAGACTTGCAAAGGAAAAAATCACAGTTACAAAGAAGGCTACTCATTAGTAAAGCTAAACAAATTTTGCAGCATTACAAGTGTATTGTTGGCAAAGGGTTAAGCTTATGACAAGACTCCTCAAGTACAAACAGCTTTTCTGAAACTGATGGGTTTGTGCCCGTGTCTCCTGCTAGGGCAGAAATGACCCCTTGGAGTGTACTTCTAGAGCATTTTACCCTCCTGCAACACAGGACACTGTGCCCCCACCAGCTCAGAATGAGTATGCCCTGCAAGAGGGGCCATTGGATGCACTCCATAAACCCAAGGTGTCATTTGAGAGTCCAGCTTTACCCCCAACCCCGAATGCTGCAGGGGAGAGGGAGGCAATGCAACTTATGAAGCTGTCTTGAAGGGTGTAGATCAGTCACTTTTACACTAGCTGTTTGAACCTGGCAACTATGCTCAGCTCCATTTGAAACTGTCAGCATGCACAGCTTTTTATATTCCCCCATGATCAATTTAAGCAATATGAATACAGAGAAAATTTTAGAATGGGTCAGTAATCTCCTGCAAAGTCAAAGGGAGATGTTTTTGATCAGACTTTCCACCTGACTACTATTATTGTAAAAGTGGTCGGGGTGAGGTGTGCAGAACCCTGCAGTCTATCCCCCATTCTAAAATCATTGACAAGAAGCAGTGCTATTTAACTGCTCTAAATAACAGGGACAATAATCTCTGCTCTGCTGGGAGTCTCATAGCACAACAGTGAGGGATCTAACAGGAAGAAGTATTAAGATGTGCAAAAGCATTATGCATGACAGGCTGGGGAAGTCTGTGCAAAAGAAGGTCTCATTGAGTGATATTCCATTGTTTGAGGATCTGCTATGCTATGTGTCAATATATATGTCATCATCATGTCTGAGGGGAAAAAAGACTGAGGGATTTTTAAGGATGACAATCTCAAATGGCCCAAGACCTATTTTCTCCTTTTACACGATGAACATTATTATGGTGTTAAGGATGTCAGGAAGGTATTTGGGGCAAAAAGCTTTTGAGAGCTTTGTCATACACTGTATAATCACATCAATAGCTGTAAATATTATTCCTGGTTATGCCTGTTGCACGACTGTGCAGTGAACATGGGTGCAAGAATAAGGTGCCCTAACTGCAGATTGCTGTGCAGGTCTGCAGAATGTTTATACTGACCCAAACCTGTAGGGAACGGCGATCGGAAGATCTCGCGATGGCACGGAAAGAGGAAGGAAGAGGAAGGATATGACGTAGAGATAGCAGTATGCTTGTAGGTATATAAGCAAATACATGCGTACAATAAACGCCATTTGCAGCATCCTCATATTGGTGTCAGTGCTCATTGGCCCGGAGGCAGGGGGAGCCTCCATGCCGTCTCAGGCGAACGGGAGATTGTCGCATCAGAAGGCGACAAGTGGTGACCCCGACGTGATAGCTGAGACGGCAGACCGCAGGCGGTCGAGAGGATCCGGATCATGGACGCGGTAGTTAAGGTTATACGCGTGGGTGCCCGGGAATGGGTGCTCTCTATGAGAGCGGATGCAGTAGCAAACTGCGTCGGGCGGCTCCTGAAAGATGGAGCGATAGTTAGACCAGGGGACATTTTTTCCCCTTCTAACTGGGAGAAGTGCACTCGAGCACTTGCTCAGAGAGCTATGGCCACTAAGAAGGCCGCAGAGCTTAAGACGTGGGGAGATATAACGATCATTTTAGAAAGGACTAGGGAGGAGCTTGAGACCTGGCAGGCTGCCCGCGCGGCGCTACACATGTCCGCGGAAATGGCAACACAGACAGCAGCAAACGCAGAGGAGCGAACGGAGGCGATAGAGGGAGAGGCGATAGTAGGGGATGAAGTGAAAACGGAGAGTGTGGAAACAGACATAAAGGAGGAGGCGGTTAATCAAGAACCAGAGCGGGGAGAGGGGGAGGCAAAAACTCCAGAGGCTTACCCAATAACGCCCTCTTCTCCGCCACCGCCGCGGTATCCGTGGAAAGAGATGAGGGCGATGGAAGGGGGAGAACTAGGAGAACCAGGAGACCTTTGTGGAGACCCAGATATGAAAAAGCCAGAGGCGGGTAGAGGAAAAGAAAGCAAGGTGAAAGTGAAGGAGGCAGAAGAAAAGGAAAGACTGCTTATAGTGGATGATCCCCGAGACTGGCTACCGGGGACCATGATTCGGGTGCAGTGGGAGGACGAAAGAAGAGAAGAAGCAGGGGAAAGACCAGAAGCAGGGGAAAAACCGAGGGTGCCGCACCCGGGAAAAGATGGCGCTGGCCGAGAGAGGAGTGGGCGTCGACCAGCATTGCGGGAGGAGGAGACTGAAGACTCAGGTACAGACTCTGACTCCTTAGAAGGAATAACAACGAAGATGCAGCAACTAGGGCGGAGTTCCCCGCGCAGTCAGAGGCGGGAGGAAAAAAAAGGGAGGAAAGTTACAAGAGATATGGAGCAGATGTTTATGCTGCTTACAGCTCTGGAAGAAGAAATAGCTAAACAAAGAGGGCTATTAGAGGCAACAGCTAAACAAAGAGGGCTATCAGAGGCAGCAGCTAAACAAAGAGGGCCATCAGAGACAGCAGGTTCCACCCAAGCGGGAGGGGGAAAAGAAATTCCCCTAACAGACTGGAAACTGATAGCGACGGAATGTGCCCTGAGTGGCCTCAAGTTTCATGCGCCAATAGGGGCCTTCCCAGTACGAGTTGCCCCGGGGGAGGGGGGGGGGCAGTGGAATGGATGCCCCTCGACCCAAAGACGGTACAACAGCTATTGAAAGCAGTGCAAGAACAGGGCCTGTGACACCCGGTGACACAGACGTTGCTGGACGCGGCGCACGCGGGAGGCCTAATACCGTGGGATTGTCGCGCCCTCGCGCGACTGGTCTTATCGCCCACGATGGTCCTTATGTGGAAAGAAGCGTGGACCTCGCGCCTGCAGCAGGCGTTGATGGCCGCACAGGCAGACCCGCAGAACCCACTGGGCCAATCCACCCTACCGCGGTTAAGAGGAAATGATGCGGCCATGGCTACACCCCAGCAGCAGGCAGCGGGCCTGACACCTCGGGAGATACTGGTGACAACAGAAGCATCTCGAAAGGCCTTTGATGATATTGGGCCACTGGTGCAGCAGGCAGAGCCATGGACGACTGTGAAGCAGAGAGTGGGAGAGCCGTTTGACAAGTTTTGTGACAGGCTACAGGCAGCAGTAGAACTTGCATCTTTACCAGACGCTGCAAAAGGAGCGGTGATGTTGGAATGTATCAAGCAACAGGGCAACGAGTTGACAAAAGAAATCCTAAGAACAGCGCCTAAGGGAGCAAGTCTAGGGCAGACGATCAAGTACGTATTAGAACACCGGGACAAGACCACAGCCCTACAGATTGCTGCAGCAGTTATGGCAATGCCGGAGGTTAGAGCTAGAGGAGGTCCAAAAGGAGGCCCATGCTTTGGCTGCGGGCGAATGGGCCATTTGAGAGCACAGTGCACGAATAAGGGAAGTTACGCGCGCCCAACAAGGGGTATGGGGAGCCTTACATGCTGGGCCTGTGGAAAACCAGGACACAGAGCACGAGATTGTCGGCGGTCGGGAAACGAGAAGCGGGGAGGGCAACTAGGGGGCCACCCCTCCCCGGTGAGCCGGCTTCAAGTAGCCCCTGTCAACAACAACACGCTGCTGATGGACAGCTCCAGCGACCAAACTCCGAAGGGAAACCCCGCGTGGCCCTGGTCTTAGGGTGTGAGAAGAGACCCCGAGTGAAAGCGCATCTGATAGGCCCACCAGGGGCGGGTCCTCCTAGCATCCCCTTAATAATGATGCTAGATACGGGGGCAGATGTTACATGTGTGCCCTCGTGGTTGTGGCCATCGAGTTGGCCAGCAAAAGTGGCAAGCTCGTTAGATGGAGTGGGAGGCAGGGCGGAGGCTATGATTTCTGAAACCGATATCACAATTGTATTGGAGGACCCGGATAGGCCTGCTCAGATCATCCATGTGCGGCCGTACATAACTGCCATAGGGGAACCATTGTTAGGGCGAGATGCCTTATTGCAAAGCGGCTTTCACCTGACAAATTTAGGGTAAGGGCCACTGCCTACCTCCTCGGGGCTCATTTCGCTGTCCCGCTGACATGGTGCTCCAATGAGCCTGTGTGGGTAGAGCAGTGGCCATTGACAGGGGACAAATTGGCGGCTGCCCGACAAATAGTAAGTAGAGAATTAGAGCAGGGACACCTGGAGGAAAGCCACAGTCCCTGGAACACTCCTATATTTGTGATACACAAAAAGGATAAGTCTAAATTTCGATTACTGCACGACCTACGAGCGGTAAATCAGCAGATGGAAGCGATGGGTGCCCTCCAGCCGGGGTTGCCACTACCATCAGCAATACCAAAGAATTGGCCAGTGGTGGTGATGGATATCCAAGATTGCTTTTTCTCTATACCATTAGCCCCTCAGGACAAAGCTCGATTTGCCTTCACACTGCCCTCAGAGAATCTGCAGGAGCCAGCAGCGCGATATCAATGGACTGTCCTCCTGCAGGGCATAAAAATTTCACCTACGATTTGTCAGGCGGTAGTAGCTAAGGTATTGCAGCCGGTAAGAGCGCAGCTCCCGCGCACGCTTATCATCCATTACATGGACGACCTCCTAATAGCTGCAGAGACCCAGCAAGAAACCGATCAGGCAGAACAGGCAGTAATTAACTGCCTAAATGAAGCGGGATTGTACGTCCGGAAAGCGAAAACGCAAAGGGGAGAATCTGTCGACTATCTGGGAACCACCATCCTCCCCAGAGCTGTGGTCCCACAGCCGATAAAGCTCAATAGAGAGATACGGACGTTGCATGATGTACAGCAATTGGTTGGAGCTCTCCAATGGCTGCGAGGGCTGATAGGTATTCCCAAGGAGTGGATGGAGCCACTGTTCGAGTTGCTCAAGGGCCACAAACCATGGGAACCGAGGCAGATGACACCGAACGCGTTAGAAGCCCTCCGAAAAATAGAAGATCTCATGGCAAAGGGCGGAGTAACGAGATACGACCCGGCCAGACCAATCAATCTGTACGTGGCAGTTACAAGAACAGGAGCCATAGGCGTTCTAGGACAAGGGACGCCGGAGCGTCCGGAAGTCGTATGGTGGATAGTGTCAAACCAAATAAGTACGGCATACGTCACAATCGTAACAGCGTTGGCACAGATGATACAGAAGGGACGAACTGCCACCGTTCGGCACTTCGCGAAGGAGCCTGAGTCCATTTACCTGCCGGTAAAAAGGAGTCAATGGGACAGCGTGGTCCAGAAACAAGATAGTATAGCAATAGCTTTAGAAGGATTCCCAGGAACAATCAGATTATCGCCTGTGCTGGAGATGTATACACACCTCACCGTCCTTCGGCCCCATCTGAAAGCCCGAGTGCTACAGCGACCTGCACCAGGGCGCACAGTGTTCACCGACGCGTCATCGGTGACCAGGGCAGCGGTTGTTGTGTGGCAAGATCAAAAGGCCCAATGGCACCGAGTGAAGATCAGCGAGCCGGACAGTAGCGTACAGCATCTAGAGGCCCGAGCTGTGGCGCAGGCATTGCAAATGTGGCCAGAAGAGCATTTGAATGTAGTGACAGACTCCATGTTCGTCTTTAAATTGTTACACAACATGTCGTATCCCGGATGGGCCGGATCGCCCATTGCGCTAATGCTAGAAGAAGCCCTACAACAACGGCGAGCCACTGCCTCTGTTATTCATGTTCGGAGTCATGAGGCAATCCAAGGAGTGTACCAAGAAGGCAACAATAAAGCCGATCAAGCGGCCAAAGGTGTGTGGACAGTCGCAGAAGCAAGGCAGGTGCACGACCTTCTCCATGTTGGTGCAAAAGCACTGGCAAAAAGCTGCAACATCCCCCTCACCACGGCTCGTGAAGTGGTTGCGGCTTGCCCGTATTGCCAAAAAACCCCCCTATGGGGCGCCGGCATCAACCCCAGGGGGCTGAAAGGAAACCAAATATGGCAAACGGACTTCACAATGTGCCAGCGACTTCGACCACGGCCCTGGCTGGCTGTTACAGTGGACACACACAGCGGTATCATCGTGGCGACCCAACATAAACGAGTCACAGCGCGGGCGGCACAGTTGCATTGGCACACGGCAATGGCCTGGCTGGGTGCCCCAGAAACTATTAAAACAGACAACGGCACGTGTTTCACAGCGCAAAGCACGAGAGAATGGGCCGTACGGTGGGGAATTAAGCTAGTGCACGGTATTGCCTATAATAGCACAGGTCAAGCCATTGTCAAGCGAGCAAACCGCACTTTAAAGCAAAGGATCGAGATTCTTGGGGAGGGGGAGGGATATACACAAAGAATCCCCGCGCACAAACAATCAGAAATAATTATGCGCGCCTTATTCGGTCTGAATCAGTTCATCAGGGGGGAGGAGAACAAGACGCCAGCGGAAAAGCATTGGGTGGTCCGAGCGATGCACGAGGGACCAGACGTAAAGGTTCGAATCCCGGAAAAAGGGGAATGGGAAGAGGGGTGGCAGCTGGTAACCCAAGGACGAGGGTATGCAGCGGTCAGGCAGGGAGAAATGGTAAGATGGGTCCCTATGAAGTGGGTGCGCCCAGACCTCAGGGCAAGGACAAGACAGGAAGCAGAGAGTCAGGTGAATTAATGAATGTCTGAGTTTTATTGCAGGGGAGGACCACCCTGAAAAGCCGATGATCCCTTCTAGCAGCAAAGACAACAGACAGAAGAAGAACAGATGAGAAAAGGCGCGTGAAACCACAAGAAGAACGCGTAACCAGAAAACCCGAGAAGATGGCAGGGGGAGCAACCCAAGTAGCTCTCCTTGTAGCGATGCTGGGACTGGGACTCCAAGGGGTGAAAGGCGAACCAATGTTAGTGAAATGGGGTAGTAACAATCTATGACTCACCTGGCAAACCGGACAGGAAATAAGCAATTTTGCCTGACGTTGGTGGGTGCGGGGCAACTCTTTTAAGACATGCTTAATAGGGGTCCCATTGAATTTGACCGTAGACCTACCAAAGCTGAGAGAGCATTGACACGCTGAATGCGTCATTGCCCTGGGACCCGCAAGAGCTTGACCTTCTGGGTTCAGTAGTGGTAATTGGCTTGGGCTAGGACCATGGGCCAGGCAATTACTAATAGAAGAGTTGCACCTGCTACTGATGCTCGTGCTAGGTCTATTAGTATGTAGACTAGTGTTTAGATGCTTGGTAAGACAACTGCTAGAAAAAGGGGTGGTCCCACCCACACCTACACTATGAACGCTTAACCCGCGACACGGCAATTTAAAGCAAATAGCATAGTCAAAGCATGGGGAGGGGGAGATGTAGGGAACGGCGATCGGAAGATCTCGCGATGGCACGGAAAGAGGAAGGAAGAGGAAGGATATGACGTAGAGATAGCAGTATGCTTGTAGGTACATAAGCGAATACATGCGTACAATAAACGCCATTTGCAGCATCCTCATATTGGTGTCAGTGCTCATTGGCCCGGAGGCTGGGGGAGCCTCCGTGCCGTCTCAGGCGAACGGGAGATTGACGCATCAGAAGGCGACAAGAGAGAGAGGAAAGTCACAAGAGATGTGGAGCAGATGTTTATGCTGCTTACAGCTCTGGAAGAAGAAACAGCTAAACAAAGAGGGCTATCAGAAGAAATAGCTAAACAAAGAGGGCTATTAGAGGCAACAGCTAAACAAAGAGGGCTATCAGAGGCAGCAGCTAAACAAAGAGGGCTATCAGAGACAGCAGGTTCCGCCCAAGCGGGAGGGGGAAAAGAAATTCCCCTAACAGACTGGAAACTGATAGCGACGGAATGTGCCCTGAGTGGCCTCAAGTTTCGTGCGCCAATAGGGGCCTTCCCAGTACGAGTTGCCCCGGGGAGGGGGGGGGGCAGTGGAATGGATGCCCCTTGACCCAAAGACGGTACAACAGCTATTGAAAGCAGTGCAAGAACAGGGCCTGCGACACCCGGTGACACAGACGTTGCTGGACGCGGCGCACGCAGGAGGCCTAATACCGTGGGATTGTCGCGCCCTCGCGCGACTGGTTTTATCGCCCACGATGGTCCTTATGTGGAAAGAAGCGTGGACCTCGCGCCTGCAGCAGGCGTTGATTGCCGCGCAGGCAGACCCGCAGAACCCACTGGGCCAATCCACCCTAGCGCGGTTAAGAGGAAATGATGCGGCCATGGCTACACCCCAGCAGCAGGCAGCGGGCCTGAGACCTCGGGAGATACTGGCGGCAACAGAAGCATCTCGAAAGGCCTTTGATGATATTGGGCCACTGGTGCAACAGGCAGACCCATGGACGACTGTGAAGCAGAGAGTGGGAGAGCCGTTTGACAAGTTTTGTGACAGGCTACAGGCAGCAGTAGAACTTGCATCTTTACCAGACGCTGCAAAAGGAGCGGTGATGTTGGAATGTATCAAGCAACAGGGCAACGAGTTGACAAAAGAAATCCTAAGAACAGCGCCTAAGGGAGCAAGTCTAGGGCAGACGATCAAGTACGTATTAGAACACCGGGACAAGACCACAGCCCTACAGATTGCTGCAGCAGTTATGGCAATGCCGGAGGTTAGAGCTAGAGGAGGTCCAAAAGGAGGCCCATGCTTTGGCTGCGGGCGAATGGGCCATTTGAGAGCACAGTGCACGAATAAGGGAAGTTACGCGCGCCCAACAAGGGGTATGGGGAGCCTTACATGCTGGGCCTGTGGAAAACCAGGACACAGAGCACGAGATTGTCGGCGGTCGGGAAACGAGAAGCGGGGAGGGCAACTAGGGGGCCACCCCTCCCCGGTGAGCCGGCTTCAAGTAGCCCCCGTCAACAACAACACACCGCTGATGGACAGCTCCAGCGACCAAACTCCGAAGGGAAACCCCGCGTGGCCCTGGTCTTAGGGTGTGAGAAGAGACCCCGAGTGAAAGCGCATCTGATAGGCCCACCAGGGGCGGGTCCTCCTAGCATCCCCTTAATAATGATGCTAGATACGGGGGCAGATGTTACATGTGTGCCCTCGTGGTTGTGGCCATCGAGTTGGCCAGCAAAAGTGGCAAGCTCGTTAGATGGAGTGGGAGGCAGGGCGGAGGCTATGATTTCTGAAACCGATATCACAATTGTATTGGAGGACCCGGATAGGCCTGCTCAGATCATCCGTGTGCGGCCGTACATAACTGCCATAGGGGAACCATTGTTAGGGCGAGATGCCTTATTGCAAAGCGGCTTTCACCTGACAAATTTAGGGTAAGGGCCACTGCCTACCTCCTCGGGGCTCATTTCGCTGTCCCGCTGACATGGTGCTCCAATGAGCCTGTGTGGGTAGAGCAGTGGCCATTGACAGGGGACAAATTGGCGGCTGCCCGACAAATAGTAAGTAGAGAACTAGAGCAGGGACACCTGGAGGAAAGCCACAGTCCCTGGAACACTCCTATATTTGTGATACACAAAAAGGATAAGTCTAAATTTCGATTACTGCACGACCTACGAGCGGTAAATCAGCAGATGGAAGCGATGGGTGCCCTCCAGCCGGGGTTGCCACTACCATCAGCAATACCAAAGAATTGGCCAGTGGTGGTGATGGATATCCAAGATTGCTTTTTCTCTATACCATTAGCCCCTCAGGACAAAGCTCGATTTGCCTTCACACTGCCCTCAGAGAATCTGCAGGAGCCAGCAGCACGATATCAATGGACCGTCCTCCCGCAGGGCATAAAAAATTCACCTACGATTTGTCAGGCGGCAGTAGCTAAGGTATTGCAGCCGGTAAGAGCGCAGCTCCCGCGCGCGCTTATCATCCATTACATGGACGACCTCCTAATAGCTGCAGAGACCCAGCAAGAAACCGATCAGGCAGAACAGGCAGTAATTAACTGCCTAAATGAAGCGGGATTGTACGTCCAGAAAGTGAAGACGCAAAGGGGAGAATCTGTCGACTATCTGGGAACCACCATCCTCCCCAGAGCTGTGGTCCCACAGCCGATAAAGCTCAATAGAGAGATACGGACGTTGCATGATGTACAGCAATTGGTTGGAGCTCTCCAATGGCTGCGAGGGCTGATAGGTATTCCCAAGGAGTGGATGGAGCCACTGTTCGAGTTGCTCAAGGGCCACAAACCATGGGAACCGAGGCAGATGACACCGAACGCGTTAGAAGCCCTCTGAAAAATAGAAGATCTCATGGCAAAGGGCGGAGTAACGAGATACGACCCGGCCAGACCAATCAATCTGTACGTGGCAGTTACAAGAACAGGAGCCATAGGCGTTCTAGGACAAGGGACACCGGAGCGTCCGGAAGTCGTATGGTGGATAGTGTCGAACCAAATAAGTACGGCATACGTCACAATCGTAACAGCGTTGGCACAGATGATACAGAAGGGACGAACCGCCACCGTTCGGCACTTCGCGAAGGAGCCTGAGTCCATTTACCTGCCGGTAAAAAGGAGTCAATGGGACAGCGTGGTCCAGAAACAAGATAGTATAGCAATAGCTTTAGAAGGATTCCCAGGAACAATCAGATTATCGCCTGTGCTGGAGATGTATACACACCTCACCGTCCTTCGGCCCCATCTGAAAGCCCGAGTGCTACAGCGACCTGCACCAGGGCGCACAGTGTTCACCGACGCGTCATCGGTGACCAGGGCAGCGGTTGTTGTGTGGCAAGATCAGAAGGCCCAATGGCACCGAGTGAAGATCAGCGAGCCGGACAGTAGCGTACAGCATCTAGAGGCCCGAGCTGTGGCGCAGGCATTGCAAATGTGGCCAGAAGAGCATTTGAATGTAGTGACAGACTCCATGTTCGTCTTTAAATTGTTACACAACATGTCGTATCCCGGATGGGCCGGATCGCCCATTGCGCTAATGCTAGAAGAAGCCCTACAACAACGGCGGGCCACTGCCTCTGTTATTCATGTTCGGAGTCATGAGGCAATCCAAGGAGTGTACCAAGAAGGCAACAATAAAGCCGATCAAGCGGCCAAAGGTGTGTGGACAGTCGCAGAAGCAAGGCAGGTGCACGACCTTCTCCATGTTGGTGCAAAAGCACTGGCAAAAAGCTGCAACATCCCCCTCACCACGGCTCGTGAAGTGGTTGCGGCTTGCCCGTATTGCCAAAAAACCCCCCTGTGGGGCGCCGGCATCAACCCCAGGGGGCTGAAAGGAAAACAAATATGGCAAACGGACTTCACAATGTGCCAGCGACTTCGACCACGGCCCTGGCTGGCTGTTACAGTGGACACACACAGCGGTATCATCGTGGCGACCCAACATAAACGAGTCACAGCGCGGGCGGCACAGTTGCATTGGCACACGGCAATGGCCTGGCTGGGTGCCCCAGAAACTATTAAAACAGACAACGGCACGTGTTTCACAGCGCAAAGCACGAGAGAATGGGCCGTACGGTGGGGAATTAAGCTAGTGCACGGTATTGCCTATAATAGCACAGGTCAAGCCATTGTCGAGCGAGCAAACCGCACTTTAAAGCAAAGGATCGAGATTCTTGGGGAGGGGGAAGGATATACACAAAGAATCCCCGCGCACAAACAATCAGAAATAATTATGCGCGCCTTATTCGGTCTGAATCAGTTCATCAGAGGGGAGGAGAACAAGACGCCAGCGGAAAAGCATTGGGCGGTCCGAGCGATGCACGAGGGACCAGACGTAAAGGTCCAAATCCCGGAAAAAGGGGAATGGGAAGAGGGGTGGCAGCTGGTAACCCAAGGACGAGGGTATGCAGCGGTCAGGCAGGGAGAAATGGTAAGATGGGTCCCTATGAAGTGGGTGCGCCCAGACCTCAGGGCAAGGACAAGACAGGAAGCAGAGAGTCAGGTGAATTAATGAATGTCTGAGCTTTATTGCAGGGGAGGACCACCCTGAAAAGCTGATGATCCCTTCTAGCAGCAAAGACAGCAGACAGGAGAAGAAGAACAGATGAGAAAAGGCGCGTGAAACCACAAGAAGAACGCGTAACCAGAAAACCCGAGAAGATGGCAGGGGGAGCAACCCAAGTAGCTCTCCTCGTAGCGATGCTGGGACTGGGACTCCAAGGGGTGAAAGGCGAACCAATGTTAGCGAAATGGGGTAGTAACAATCTATGGCTCACCTGGCAAACCGGACAGGAAATAAGCAATTTTGCCTGACGTTGGTGGGTGCGGGGCAGCCCTTTTAAGACATGCTTAATAGGGGTCCCATTGAATTTGACCGTAGACCTACCAAAGCTGAGAGAGCATTGACACGCTGAATGCGTCATTGCCCTGGGACCCGCAAGAGCTTGACCTTCTGGGTTCAGTAGTGGTAATTGGCTTGGGCTAGGACCATGGGCCAGGCAATTACTAATAGAAGAGTTGCACCTGCTGCTGATGCTCGTGCTAGGCATATTAGTATGTAGACTAGTGTTTAGATGCTTGGTAAGACAACTGCTAGAAAAGGGGTGGTCCCACCCACACCCACACTATGAACGCTTAACCCGCGACACGGCAATTTAAAGCAAATAGCATAGTCAAAGCATGGGGAGGGGGAGATGTAGGGAACGGCGATCGGAAGATCTCGCGATGGCACGGAAAGAGGAAGGAAGAGGAAGGATATGACGTAGAGATAGCAGTATGCTTGTAGGTATATAAGCAAATACATGCGCACAATAAACGCCATTTGCAGCATCCTCATATTGGTGTCAGTGCTCATTGGCCCGGAGGCAGGGGGAGCCTCCGTGCCGTCTCAGGCGAACGGGAGAGTGTCGCATCAGAAGGCGACACAAACCCCTGGCTATTAAAAACAAAATTGATTGTTTGCCTATGATTTTGTGTGAGAAGTGCAAGGCCTATGTTGAAAAGCATCACCAATGTAAAGACAGGAAGTGTGGAATGTGCTATGAACAGATCTGTAATGTAAACCAGCACCCGTGCTTCATGCTGGTCATAAAAAATCCAGAATCAGGGCAGAGGAATATTATCTATTAGCTAGGGAAGAGTGATCAGAAAATTCTTTGTCTGGAGACAGGTCAAAGGCAAAGAAGGTATAGCCACAGGCAAACTCCTCCTTGCCACCCAGCAGGGAATGATCTTTCATATGGCTGTTGTAGAGACAGATGATCCTTCCCCTCTACTCAGCACTGGTGAGGCTACACCTGGAGTGCTGTGTCCACTTCTGGGCTCCCCAGTACAAGAAAGGCATGGACCTACTGGAGGGAGTCCAGTGAAGGGCCACAAAGATGATTAAGAGACTGGAGCATCTCTCATCTCTCATACAAGGAGGGGCTGAGAGAGCTGGGACTGTTTAGTCTGGAGGAGAGAAGGCTCAGGGGGGATCTTATCAATGTGCATAAGTATCTGATAGGAGAGTGTCAAGAGGATGGGTACAGACTCAGTGGTGCCAAGTGACAGGACAAGAGGCAATGGGCAACAAAACGAAACACAGGAAATGCCATCTGAACATAAGAAAGCATTTTTTCACTGTGAGGATGGTTGAACACTGGAACAGGTTGCCCAGAGAGGTTGTGGAGTGCCTATCCTTGGAGATATTAAAAACCCAAATGGACACGGTCCTGGGCAACCTGCTCTAGGTGACCCTGCTTGTGCAGGGAGGTTGGACCAGACGATTTCCAGAGGTCCCTTCCAACCTCAACCATTCTGTGATTCTGTGCCGATTGTCTGTACATGCTGCATGTATTCCTTCACGCAGCATCCATTCTCGAAATTGGACCACAGTGGTTTTGGTGGGGTTTGTTCACCATTCACATACAGGGCCAAAAAATTGATATCATAATGTTTAAAGTTGAAAGGATTCTTGGTATAACTGCTGCTAAAAGTGTCGTTATCTATGAACCCAATAACAACAAGCTTGGGCAGCTGTCCGAGAAACAAGTTTTCCTGATTGCTGACATGGCTGCCAGGCGGTATGCTGAACACTTTCATGCCCACCCGGTCCACTGGGTATTTAGCACTAGCCATAACACCTGGACACGTCCCAAATGCATCCCTGGTGTCACCCAAACTTCTTCACAAACAGTGTAATAGGTAATAACCAGCTTGCAGGCCCCTGCCACCAGGGAGTTCATCAAACAAAAGCTCTTTGCTGCACGTCAGCTTAATTTTTACATCTAGGCCATTCAACGAAAGCTTATCTTGAAAGAAAATATCACTGTGGAGGGGTTCCAACATTTCAATCCTCCTGCTCTGGGCCATCAGAGCTGAACGTTGCCTAAACCCCTGATTATCAACGCCATCCAGCCTGACTGCTTACTGCTGCTTGGCTGTGTCGTTGTAGAACAACCCTGTAGAAAAGTGCATGGACAGCACGTCACAGATGCAATTGAGAAACAACTCAGTGAAAGTGTGGTAGTAGTAACAGTTATTGCTCTGGCTTATCAATTGGTCCCCCAGCATAATGTCCAACTGGATGAAAATAGAAGCCAACAGCTGGGTCTCCATAATTCTTTACAACTACCATGATGGTTTGTTTTTTTAAAGTATCAGAGTCTTCCAGGGTTGAAGATGCAGCTTCACAATCACCTTCCTAAAGCAAAATGAGACATGCTTGTTCTGGTCAGTCTTTATTTCAATGCTGATTGTGTTAATGGGCTGCCATTTTACTGGCACGTAGTGTGGCTTACCATACATCACTGTAACAATCTCATTGTTATTACCGTTGGTCGGAACACAGCACAATGGAACCGCAAAGTCCCTAACAAGCTGGTGCTCTACAAGATCTGTGTACAGGTAAAGTGAGTAAAATCCTCCAGAGATGTCCGCCACAAAGGAAAATTTCTTAGCAACAACCCCCAGAGAAGCCTCCCCCAAAATATGTGCTAGATCCCCAGTTGTAGTAAAAGCATAAGAATTTTCATCCTTTTTAAGCTTTGTTTTCCTTATGACAGGGTTGTAGACCAGGCCTACTGCTGGAGAGCCAATGGCTGAAGCTTTGCTGTGGGGGTTAATAAGATGGTCCATACATTCCATCAACATGGAGAGGGATGGATAATAGCCTTTCCGCAAAGCATACTGCCATGTCTTACCCTGCAGAGCTATTTTAAAGATGGTGTCTTCATTGATGTTATTCCAGCTGTGCAGATAGTGTATTTCTGCTGGCCCCACCTCCGACTTGCCTGAGAGCTGCAGGGGGCCTCACCAGCTGAATGGTAAAGTTCGAGCTGGTGTTTTGAGGGAAAAATCCTGGCGCTGGTACTGCTGGGTAGTGTGATGTAGAAACTCCCATCTGCCATCCTTCTTTTTACCCCCAATTGCTATATGTCCTGCACTTTAGAGGCTTCTATCCAACTGTTGAATTTCTGGGGCCAGTCACGCAACTTCACCAGTAACTTTCATTCTTCCTTTCCCTTCTGCAGTGAGGATCTTCTCAATTTTGTAGATTCTGTCCCTGTCGAGGTTCACTTTTTGAAGTTCTTCAGGGTAAAATGTCCCCTCGATTGCTTCGTGACCATAGTCTATTAAGTGGTACACAGGATTCTGTCCCCTTCTCACAATTTCAGCTACTATGAAAATTTCATCCATGACCATCTGCTCATAACCTTTCTCAAATCCCTCTTTTCTTCTAGACACCCTGACATGGTCTCCCTTTTTGTGCAGAGGCGCAGATTCTTTAATTTTCAACACATCCCCATATATGGTTTTCCAAACCCTCACAGAGTTTAAAGTGTTCACATCCACAGGCCTGGCTCTGATAGTTCTGTGGAAGCTATGGTTGTAGCTCTTTATAAACTCTGATGACACATCAGTGTAGCAAAAAGTGTTGCACGTTGGAAAATATCTCCACCTCTTGGTTTTGAACATCATGTTAAAATGCTCTATGACATAGGCTTTTACTTCATTATTAGTAACAAAATGGTGAACATTATGCTGCTTTAACAGTCTGTAATTTCTGAGGCACATACCCTCTGCTAAAAATTGTTTTAAAAGCCCCTGCTATTTCAGAACCTGTTTTGCCATTCAGACCCATGGCCCAGGCATGCTTGGATAGTATGTCTGTCACTGTTAAGATGTACTTAACACCATCACTGTGTTTGGAAAACTGTTGTATATCCACCAAATCTGCCTGTCATTGTGCATCCATCTCTGCCACAATCACCATGTTTCTTTTGAAGTGCTTTCTTGCTGCCTTGTAAGCTGTAAGCATCGTGGTTTTAAAGCTAAGTTGCCACTTGGCTTCTGTTTGGATTGGCAATTCACCTTTTAGCAGGTTCAAAAGGGGAATTTAGAGCCCCAAAGCTTCCCACCTCTCCAGGAGCAGATTAAATGTCTTTTAACAGAAGTGGTGACATAGACATGTCTACTAACATGCTGCTACTACACACACACACAAGAAAACACTGGACAATCAATTTGACACATACTCAGAGAAAATTTATTGACAGGGTATGAGAGGTGATGGTTGCTGGTCTGGCTTCTCCAGCCTTTTTCCTCGAACACCACTGTCCTTCCTATACCCATTCTCCTTTCTTTGACTGCTGCAGACCCCAACAGGAATGAAAACAGTTGATGGAACAGTACCATCTTCTACCTCCTTAGTCAGTTGTAGTTTTTGAAAAATGTGTGTCAGGGAGCAGCAAGGGCCAACTGCTCCCTAAGGGACAAGGAGCCGGGAGCTGAGTTCAATAACAAGTTCAGCAGGGCAGGGGCCTTGCCAGCCAGGGCCCAGCCCCACAGTACCTGAGCAAGGAGAGCAGGGCAGACCCAGGGAGGCAACCAGGGTCAACCAAGAGTCCAGATCATCAGACAAGTTTGTGGTGATGAAACAGGTCCAAGGTCAAGCCAGGATGCCAATCCACAGGTCAGGATCAGTTCCATTGACAGTAACCAGGGTCAGACACAGCCCAGTGATCACCAGGCAGGTCCATAGCAGTGAGGCAGGTTTGAGGTCAAGCTGGGAAGTCAATCCGTGGGTCAGGGTCCAGATCAAGAGAGTCCAAGGCCAAGCACTGCCCGGGCATGGCTGTGATGGAACTGGAGGCAGGTACACCTATGATGTAGCTCAGGCAGGGATTGAAGGCCCAGGCCTTAGTTTAAATGGAGCCCCTGGGCCCATGGGCAGAGGGTATGGGTAGAGGCCCCAGATGAGACTGGTCATGACCATTAAGGCCTATTAGTGCACTGAGGGCCCGGGCAATGTTCTATAAAATTATCATTGACCTAAGGACAAGCCTACACCCCATAATGGCCTTGCAAGTAGCTGTAGGCTTCCCCACATCCATGGGAAAGGGAGTTCCCCCCACCACCCACCCTCTCTTTGTGAAACTTAACTTACCTTGAAATTCATTTTCCAATTCAGGGGCACATTGGCTCTTTCTTCTGAAAGACGCTGTGGTCTTTTTTGGAAGCCCTTTAGGACTTTTCCTTATTGTCTTCACAAACATGTTCCTCTGAAGTCAGCTTTTTGTTCTGGATTTCCATTTTAGTGGGCAGTGTTTGTTGCATCTTGCAGCACAGTGCAAAGCCCAAAGGCTGCCCCAGTAATTCTCCAAGCCCAAATACTGGATGTCACAGACTTGGGAGGCTTCTATCCAAATGTTAAATTTTTGCGAACAGCCATGCCATTTCATCAACAGCTATTTCTTCTTTTCCCTTTTAGAGTGATGATCTTTTCAATTTTGGAGAGTCTGTCCTCAGAGGGGGATCACTTTTTTAAGTTCTTCAGGGTAAAACATCCCCTTGATAGCTTTGTGATTTTAGTGTATTTAATGGTACATGAGCATCTGTCCAAGTAATACTGCATGGTCACCCTGGTGGTTTGGGGCCGGGTGTGTGGGGTGGTCTCTTGGTCAGACACACAAGACCTGTCTCTTCTTTGCATGAGGCAGGGGTTGGGTAGGGCCTCTTGGTTAGCCTCATAGGATTGGCCTCTTGCCCCACAGACATGTTCATAATTGTTCCTGTCTCCCCACCTTCTGCAGTGGGCATGAGTCTGAAGGACTCCTCAGACTAGATCGAGCAGGTTGGATCCCTTGATGACAGCGCCTCTGTATACAAAACTCTCCTGGCTGGCCCAAGAAGAACTATGTGTTGCACCAGTTTAGCTAGGAGCACTTGTGAATTCTTCCTATACCAGGTATGTCCGCTATCCAAAACTTCCTGAATAACGGAGTTGGGGTCCTCAGCACTCTTGGGGGGGATTTACTGCTTCTGTCTCATTTTGTTCTGGAAAAACAAGAGTTATTTTCCCCCTTTCCTGATCGGTCTGCTTCATGTGTGCCAAGTACTTCTGAAGAGAGGCTGTATACACCTTAGCTTTTTCATATGCCATTAAGCCTGGTTTTTGGAGAATGTCTCTCATTTCAGCATCCAGAGAGTGTGTCACATCAGCCCTAATGTCTTCCCCAGGTAATGTCAGCACCCTTAGCTGCTCCAGCTGATTTGCAGGCACCAGATACATCTTTCCTGCATATTCCAGCACTGCTTTACCAACAGCTCCATGATGAGAGGAAGAGCAAAACTTAGAAGAAGAGAAGTAGCTTCTTTCCTTTGAAGGACACCCTCTTACTACCCAGGCTTTTAATGAGTTTGCGACCCTTTTTCAGCAACAGAAGGGCCGGGTTCTGGAAAGAAGAGCCAGAAAGAAGGGTTCCCAAAAAAGAAGAAGCGGTCTTGGAAAGAAGTTGGTGAAGATCTTGGCTGGAAGAAAAACCTGGAAGTGGGGAAAGGTCCTGGAGATCAGAGAGATGCATGGAGATGAATGCCGAGGGATGTCCAGGGACCTTGGCCGGTAATGCCCAAAACCAGTAACTGCGAGCAGCTGCACAGTACAAACCGACACGACCTTCTGCCTGACCTTCCTGGATCAGCAGTGATCTCCCTGCTGGGAAAGGAAGTTGAGACCAAGCGAATGTAATGCTGAGAGGGGGAGCAAGTGAGTGAGCGCGTGAGATAATCAAGTAGGGTAAAAGTTCTAATCTCATTGGTTCTTAAATAAACCCCAGTATCTAAATCCACTACAGGCTGTCATTTTTCTCATCTTGCCCATGACATAGGTGTACCTGTCTCCAGCCTTGCTTCCTGTATGGACCTTGGACCTACACTGTAGGTAGCTTGCCTCCTGGATGGACCCCTCGTATGTATGTTATAGCTTGTCTCCAGTCCTGTCTTTGGCCCTGTCAACTGGATGGACTTTGGACCCACACTGTAGCCTTGTCTCCAGCCCTGTCTCCTTTTCTTCCTGACTGGACTCCCTGGATGGACCCAGGACCTGGTTCATCACTGCCTCCTTTGGGACTGTCAATGGACCTCATTACCAGCAACCAGCTCTGCCTGCTGTGTTCAGACCCTGTGGGACTGCTCCCCATTGGTGAGGGCACTGCCTGTGCTGGGGTCACCCTCAGAGCAGTTTGAGATCACATGGGGCATGATGTTGTCAAAAATAGCAACCCCCAGAAACACAATGATGGTTGCAACAAAATGGTGCCCCCTCCCACCATGGGGGCAGTGGGAGGGGCTTCCTGGCCCTGATGTACTTCTGGGGTTAACAGGAAGGGATGGCTTGACCAGCCATCCAAACACAGGGCAGTCTGATAACATGTGGGCTATGACACTGTAAAAAATGGCAGCACCCAAGGGCAAAGGGAGGCAGGGCAAACTGACCATGTGACCAGAACAGGAGAGGGACTTCTGGGTCAAGTGGAACATGTGACCAAGCAAGGGGCAGGGCTTCCACCAGAAGTGGGGGGTGTGGCACCTTTCAGGTCTTATCTTGGATAAAGGGTGTACTTTCACTACTGATGTTTTCCCAAAGGTCTCTGATTATCACAGGTTTACCATCCTGTGAGTTCCACCCCTTGCTCCGCTATTGTCTCATTCAAAATTTGACCCATGAACAACAAATTCAGTTTGAATGCACATATTGTGGTTCTGAGAACCCCTTACACTGCTCTTCTATGAGAGAGAGAGAGAGAGAGAGCGCGCGAGCGCGCGGGTGCGCATGCACGTGAGCTTTCAGTTCTGCAGTTTGTGCAGAACCTTTGCGGGTAGTGGCCCTGAAAATTTTACCAGCCATATCAATGGCCACACTTATCACATGCAACTGTCCATGGAAGCAAAAGACAAATCCTTCTGTAAACCAAATGACTTTAGGAGGAATGACATTGTCCATTAAGGCCAGTAGATGTGGTGCTGTGGGGATCAATGGGTCTTCTGGCTCATCCTGGAATTCACATTCATGGTCTTCCCTGTCAACTAATAACATATGGGACTCCACAATCTGCTGCAGCAGTGGTTTGATATGTTACCCCATGTCTGATCAGAAACTAAGTCCACTGAGTCAATCTGACACTGCTTACATGGTGTTTGCTTGGTATGCTATAGCGATCCTAACCAGAAGACCATTTGTGACTGCAAGGCAGGCAAGACAGGGTCGGATACCGGCGAAGAGAGACACACAGAGTTCGTGAGGAGTTAAACAGGATAGATTTAATGAAGGACTTGCACTGCAAGCTGCATGGGGAGGCTCGGGACCCGTGCAGAAAGGTCGCTGATGGGAGGCTGCTGGATGCACGGGTCAGATGCCCAGGCAGGACTCACTCTTTTTTATCCTAAGGGCCCCTTAAAACTACTAGAACTATTTCCTTATCTCAGATGTGCTAACCTCTAGAGACTACTGCCCGGGAAGCAGCTAGACATTGTTGACAAAACGGAATAGGCATGCCTGGCCCTGATGGGAATTTGGTCAGTGTGTGGAGAGCACACTCTGGGGCTGCTACCACATACTCTGCCAGTCACTGACTCCTCACCAGATCTTCCACAGGTGTTCTCACTACACTCCACCCCCTGACTGACAGAGACGTGGTACTGGTACCACCAGTGTGTGTGTGTGTGTGTGTGTGTGTGTGTGTGTGTGTGTGTGTGGACAAGGTTCAGACATGCCTTTCCAGTATTAGCCTAACTAACAGCTAAGGTGTGCAAGCAACTAAATCATAGTGACTATATATACAGTAAATTATAACATGTACGCACACAAAACTGATCAGCCCAGAAGACCAGGAGCATAATGCATTTTCCCCATAGTCCTAAATTTGACAGCTATGATGACAGTCACTGCCAGGCATTGTCCCGCGCTGATTCTTCGGACTTTACATCATGTAGTCCTTGAAGTAGGGTCTTGTGGATGTTGGGTTCGACGTGCTCACTGCAGTTCCGTCGGTGTCCCAACTACCGTTAGTGTACAGAGTTAGGATGGAGGGCAGCAATGTCACGGCTCCGCTCGGCATATTCATCAGGTCACGGTTCTCTGGGCGAGAGTGTCCTAGAGGGGACATAGAATGGGACACTTTCCCCTTTGATTAGTACCAGGTGGGTGTCTCCTGGCCCATCAGCAATGATTTCCCCTTCCGACTGTTTGGGTTTAGTCAGATCATGCACCCACACAGTGCTCCCTGTAGACCCGAAGCCGCCTGGCTGCTAGGTAGGCCGCAAGGAATCTGTTTCCTGGATAGTGGGGACCCCTATCTGCTTGCATATCAGTTGGGCTATTTGGTCTCCCTGTGCACATCTCAGGGGTTGGGATCCAGTGTAGTGGATCGCAACTTTCACCTCCTCAAGGTAGTTCGAGTCAATGACCCCTGCAATGATGTCCACCCCCCTGAAGAGCTAAACTATTACGGGCACCAAGCGACCATAATACCCTTGAGGTATGGTGATGGCCAACCCCGTACTCACAAGAGGATGGCTCTCTGGTTCTAGGGTTATTTCTTTGTGTGGCAATCGCAGATCCACCCCTGCACTCCTGGGCGTAGCTCACGTGGGGAGGTAGGCTTGGGGGTGCAGCTGTTGCCCTCTAAGCACACGTGGCTCCTCCATGGATTCCCCTTTGAAACAAGCATACGGGGTAGAGCCACACAGGGGGCGGTCATTGAGGCAGGCAGTTGCCTGATGAATGTTTTTGCTCCAACCCGTGAGGGTACCAGTAGGGGACAGTTTGCGCAGCTGCTCTTTGAGCAGCCCGTTCATTTGGTCTATCAATCCTGCCCTTATGCAGATGGTAGGGTATGTGATATGGCCAGGCTATTCCTCGCTCTCTGGCCCAATTTTGAATGTCATTCCCTGTAAAATGAGTGCCCTGATCACTTTGGATTTCCACCAGGGAACCATATAACCCAATCGAGTTTTGTAATGCCTTAATGGTGTGAGCCTGGGTAGCTGTGGAGGAAGAGTGTGTGTACAGGAGACCAGAGTAGGTGTCCACAGCGGTTGGGACATATCTGTGCCGCTGGCTCTCCAGTAAGGATCCAATAGAATCAGTTTGCCACCCCTCCCTAGGTGTAAGGGTGAGGCGGGGGCACCGCCTGGACTCCCAGCAGGGACGGATACACAAACACAAGGCATACGATGGTCGATACAGAGCATTTATTACCTCTGCATCTGAACGGGGATTCCCCGGCGTTTTCCCGATCGAGGCAATAATGGAGCAGGGGAGCCCTGGCACCACTGAGCGTCGGTCCAGAGTGAGGAACACCGGGCGGGGGGCACTAGATGAAGTTTTTAATGTACCATACACATGCGCAGTAAGCATGTTGAGCTCATTGTTATTCTCAACTCAAAAGCCCAGGTGCAGTGCCACCCTGGCACAGGCTCAGCCACGTGACTATGGGTCAACATGCCCTGTTGATGCTCCTTTTCCCACGGAACGGTCTGGCTAGCTTCCATCGCCTATCTCCTCGACATTCTTCCGCACTTTCCCATATACCAGGGTTTTGTCCTCTGCGGATATAATGTTTTCTGGGCCGCAACTGCTGCAGAGCTAAGCAGGTACAATGGGGGCAATGCTGCCTGGCCCCTGTTTGTGCCACAACAGTGATGTGAACACCTCTAGGGCAACCTATGGCCCTAGCTCCACCCAGATGGCCACTTTTGTGGTGAATCTAATCTGCTAACCTGGGAGCAATAAGCACACTGCTGCCATACCGTCTACCTCACCATTTTACCTGGCTTCTTCGGAATTACTAGTTGTATGGACAGCCACATGCCTTATGGCAATTTGACATTGGGTGCAGGCTTCCCAGATACTGGGCCATACGGGCTGTCCCCCATATTGGCTTGCCGTGGATAGCCCATCCTGATGTATACCATACCGCCATCCATACAGTAAGACTCTTGTACACTGCCCAACTCTCAGTAAATATAAATTTCATTTTTGGTGAGCACTAGATAGACTGCCTGAAGTTTGGCCCACTGGCTTGATAGTCCTGGGACAGTCTCATACAGAAACTTTTCAACAGTCAGATTAAAGGCCACGGCTCACCACCACCTCTCTGCCCCTTTGTATGAGGCTGAGCCATCAGTGAACCCTGCACAGTCTTGCTGTTCCACTGTCAGCTGATTGTATGGGGGGGCTTCTACACATGGGGATGCTGGGGCTGTGGCTAGAGGGCTATGCTGCCAGTTATCCTCAGGAGGGAATTCCTCAAAGGTGATAGCCCCTAAGAGATGAGCATGAGCAGCTGTGATACCTGGTTTAGAAGCCTTCATGCTTAGTTGCAGATAATGCTTCCACTTCCACAAAGTTTGGACCTGTGCATTAGCACTTCTAGCTAGTGGTCCTTCATCTCAGATCCATCCCATTATGGGCAAAGGAGTCCGCACTACCACTGGATCTGGACCTGTGATAGCTTCTGTTTGTTGAAGAGCCCAGGCTACAGCCAGTATTTGCTGTTCCATTGGAGTGTATTGTTCAGCCGAACCCCGTAATGTTTTGGACCGGTATCTGATTGGTTCTTTATAGGTTGAGGATTGTTGCTACAGACCCCATGAGGCTATGTCACCTACTATGGTGATTTCCAGCTCAAAAGGGGTGCCTCATCTTCCTGGGATCAAAATTGCATGCTGAGTTAAAGCTTCTTCAGCTTGAGCAAAGGCTGCCTTCTGTTTAGGGCCCCACTCAAAAGTGGGTCTCTTCCTCACTACAGTCTTTATGGGCTGTAGAATGTACCCAAGATGCAGGATAAAGGTTCGCCAGTGCCCCATAAGCCCTAGGAAGGATTGGGCCTGACCTATAGATGCTGGTTTGGGGAAGTGAGTAATGGTCTCAATGGATTTTTGTGGTATTCTCCTCTGGGGACCTGACCAGAGCATGCCTAGAAAGATGACTTCATTGCTGGGGCCCTGTATTTTCTTTGGGTTCACTAACCACTCTTTATCGGTTAATACATCTAGGATTTGGGCCTTTGCTTCAACAAGGCTTGCTTCAGTGGGACCGCTTAGCAAAATGTCGTCAATATAGTGTTCCATTACTACCTTATTGGGCAGGGTCACCCGGTCAAGGTCCCTGCTTACCAGCTGGTGACAAATGGTGGGGCTATGTTTGTAACCTTGTGGCAGCACCATAAAGGTATATTGGCGGCCTTCCCAGGTAAATGCAAATTGATCGTGGCTCTTTTGTGTGATGGCAATAGAGAAAAAGGCATTTGCCAAATCTATTACCACATGCCAGTGTCCTATTCTGGTGGCCAATCGTTCCATGATGGACACCATGTCAGGCACAGCTGCAGTCAACATCAGAGTTATGCGGTTGAGATTGCGGTAGTCCACTGTCATTCTCCAGGAACTGTCTTTTTTTTTTCCTTCACTGGCCAAATGGGGCTATTAAAGGCACTGGCTGCTGGGTGAATGATGCCAGCAGCCAAAACGCCATGGATGATAGCCGTTATCTCATCATGCCCTCCGGGTATACGGTACTGTTTAGTGTTAACCACAGTGGTAGGCACTGGGAATTCCACTGGGTCCCATTTAGGGTGCCCTCTCAGAATAGTAATAGCTGTTTTAATGTATAAGGGCTACCCAAAAGAAAAGGGGCCCTACTGAGTATTGATTGTTTTCCCTCGGAGTATGTCGATGACTAAAACATACGCTTGGATTGGGGCCACCAACACAACCACCTTAACGGGAGGTGATTTGCCCATAGCCAATTTCAATTGCATAGGAGTGGCTTGTACATCGGCCCTGCCGAGGCCGCTCACAGCTACTGAGCCTCCCTGGCGGGATGGGGGGGGTCTCATGCAAAATGGTAACCTCCACCCCTGTGTCCACCAGCGCCATTACTCGCTGTCGTCCCCCATTAGGCCAGTAAATTTCAATTGGGATAAAAGGGTGATGGTCCCCCATTACATATCATCTAATTTCGATGGGAGACAGTGGGGACCTGCCTCCCTGTCAATATTTGGCTGGCAGCTTCCACTCTGTGTACTCAGCAGGCAGGGCAGTGGGTGTCGATGGTTCCCCCCCCCCCCGCACTCTCCAGGCTGCTCGCCGCGCTCCCCCACTCCCGGGGGCTGCGTGCGCTGCTCCGTCTGCAGCTACAGCCACCACTTGAGCAGCTCTGCTCAAGTCCACCTCCCACCATGCTATGCCCGCTCGCAGCAGGTCTCGGAACATAGTGCCGCGACTGGCCCTTTCTTTCTTTTTCACATTTACCCTCCTGTTTTCTGACTTCCCATCTCTGCTAACAGAAGACACCTCTGCTAACTGACATAGCAGCGCTGCACCTTCCCCCATTGTCCCCTTCCCCCCACCAATCACAGGTAGCACCATAGCTTTAAGATGGGGAGGGGGAGGGTGGTTCGCAGCATCTTAGTTCAGATGGTTTTGCTCATGGGGATCTGATCCGGTCGGGTAAACTTGGGGGAGCAAATTCCGGACAATATTCCTAATTGCTGCAGCTGGTTTATTCCTGCTGTGAAAGTAGTCCACCTGGTCAGCCCGTCATCGATGTCCGTGACAGTCAGCCATGTTAAATGCACCATGCTCAGCATCCACTCCATAGGGAAGGGGAAATGTTTCGGTTTTGCTGCTGTAGAGTATGGCGGGTTTCGCGAATCCTGGGATCCTGGGGCAGAGTCCCCATCCTATCGAGCTCCGCTCTAGCAAAAAAAAAGGCATCTGACCAATCATCCCACAAACTTAAGAGCCACTCTAACAACCCTGCAGAGGGGAGAGAGGGAAAAGAGTGGGGAGAAAAGAAGCAGGGGGAGAAAGGGATAAGGGAGGGGGGGAGAGGGAAAAAGGGGGAGAGGGAGAAGGGGGGAGAGGGAGAAGGGGGGGAGAGAGAAAGAGAAGTCAGGAACAGAAGAGAAAAAAGAGAGGGTGAGAGAGAAGAGAGGGAGAAGAGGGGGAGAGAGGGAGAAGGGGAGAGAGAAAAAGAAGATGGGAACAGAAGAGAAAAAAGAGGGTCAGAGAGAGAGGCAGGGGAGAAAGAAAAAAGGGACAGAGAGAGGAGGGGGAAGGAGAGAGGAGGGGGAAGAGAGGAGGGGGAAGAGAGAAGGGAAGAGAGAGAGAAGGGGGAAGGAGAGAGAAAAGGGGGGAAGAGAGACGGGGGAAGAGAGACGGGGGAAGAGAGAAGGGGGAAGAGAGAAGGGGGAAGAGAGAAGGGGGAAGAGAGAAGGGGGAGAGAGAAGGGGGAGAGAGAAGGGGGAAAGAGGGAGAAAGAGAGAGGGAGAAGGGGGGAGAGAAAAAAGGGGGAAGACAGGGAGAAGGGGGAACATAAGGAGAAGAGGGAGGGAGACAGAAGGGGGGGAGAGAGAGACGGGGGGAGAGAGACGGGGGGAGAGAGACGGGGGGAGAGAGACGGGGGGGGAGAGAGACGGCGGGGGAGAGAGACGGTGTGGCAGACAGATGAGTGAACTTTTGCCTTAAACATTTCTTGGTACATATGGTACAAGCAAACCATAACCCCGAACAAGCCATCTGTTCCCGGCGGAAACAGGACTGAGCTGCTGCGACCCCCAAAGTGGTCTCCCTGCGACCATTCGGGACACACCGAGCCTGCACCAAACCAGGGCATGAACGAGCAGAAACTTTGGGACCTGGACTGTAAATTATTGCCGCTTAGCACAACTTTTATAAAACTTGCTTAGCATAAGTGGCTAAATTTGCTGAAGCCTTAGGCCGCACTCCCTAGTTCAGTGAGAAAGGGCTCCAGAGCTGGTGCAGACTGGAAAGATAAGGGAGTTACAAGCAGTTTGCATTCCTATGCGTCATACTCCGGGAGGGAGGATGTCAAGGCTTTGAAGTGAGGCCTGCTTGGGCGCCAGGACCCTGGGAAACAAAGCCTCCCCTCGCTGCTGAAACAGTGTTAATTGGGGGGGGGGGGGCCTGGATTATATCCTCTTTGTCAGGACCTTGGAAGATAACACCTACTGTCACTGCTGGGGCAGTGCTAATTGCTGGAACAACACCTGTTTGTCAGGGCCTTGAGAGAGAAGGGCAGAACCCGAGGAATCAAAACACATCTGTCAGCAGAAACCACAACAGTAAAGATAAGGGAGAAAAGCAGCCTGCCTGGGAACAACGATGAGACCCAATAGGGAGCAGGAGACCCCAGACCCAAAAATTACTATTGGTCTGAACTATCGTGTGAGGAGTGGGAAACTTAAGTTGAAAAAGCTATAATTGCCCAGGGATTTCTTTGTTTGGGGTCCCTCTTTGGAGGCACCCAACTCGAGCTGTAACTACTGCACGCGTGTCATTACAATTTATTTATTTAATTTGCCTTGATTTGGCTCCGAACTTTTCAGCGGGAACCTAGGGTCGGACCCTGCTCGAGTTGTAATTACTGCACGCGCATCGCTAAAATTTACACCCAGGGTGAAGAGGACCAATGGGACGCCGCTGGATCCACGGGTGGTGATATCTCTTTCTCTCTCCCCCTTTTCTCTCTCTCTCTCTCTCTTTCTCTCTCTCCCTTTTCTCTCTCTCTCTTTCTCTCTCTCCTCCCCTTTGCCTTTCCCCACCTTTTCTCCCCACTCCGTGGAAAATAAAGTTAAAAGGTTGTACAATATTTGACCGGTTTTAGCGTCTTAATCTCGTCCTTGGGATCGTAACGAACCCTGCCCCCGATATTGGATCGGGACAGACGGCGGGGGAGAGAGACGGGGGGGGAGAGAGACGGGGGGGAGAGAGAGAGAGACGGTGGCAGAGAGGGAAGGAGGGAAAGAAAGACGGGGGGGAAAGGGGAGAGAAGGGGGGGAGAGGAGAGACGGGGGGAGAGAGACGGGGGGGGAGAGAGACGGGGGGGGAGAGAGACGGGGGGGGAGAGAGACGGGGGGGGAGAGAGACGGGGGGGGAGAGAGACGGGGGGGGAGAGAGACGGGGGGGAGAGAGACGGGGGGGAGAGAGACGGGGGAAAGAGAAGGGGGAAGGAGGAGAGAGACGGCGGGGGGAGAGAGACGGCGGGGGGAGAGAGACGGCGGGGAGAGAGAGACGGCGGGGAGAGAGAGACGGCGGGGGGAGAGAGACGGCGGGGGGAGAGAGAGACGGCGGGGAGAGAGAGACGGCGGGGGGAGAGAGACGGCGGGGGGAGAGAGACGGCGGGGGGAGAGAGAGACGGCGGGGGGAGAGAGAGACGGCGGGGGGAGAGAGACGGCGGGGGGAGAGAGACGGCGGGGGGAGAGAGACGGCGGGGGGAGAGAGACGGCGGGGGGAGAGAGACGGCGGGGGGAGAGAGACGGCGGGGGGAGAGAGAGACGGCGGGGGGAGAGAGACGGCGGGGAGAGACAGACGGCGGGGGAGAGAGAGACGGCGGGGGGAGAGAGAGACGGCGGGGGAGAGAGAGACGGCGGGGGAGAGAGACGGCGGGGGAGAGAGACGGCGGGGGAGAGAGACGGGGGAAAGAGAAGGGGGAAGGGGGAGAGAGACGGCGGGGGGAGAGAGACGGCGGGGGGAGAGAGACGGCGGGGGGAGAGAGACGGCGGGGGGAGAGAGACGGCGGGGGAGAGAGACGGCGGGGGAGAGAGACGGCGGGGGAGAGAGACGGCGGGGGAGAGAGAGACGGCGGGGGAGAGAGAGACGGCGGGGGAGAGAGAGACGGCGGGGGAGAGAGAGACGGCGGGGAGAGAGAGACGGCGGGGAGAGAGAGATGGAGGAGAGAGAGAGACGGTGGCACAGAGAGAAGGGAGAGGGGAGAGAAGTGGGGGAGAGGAGAGACGGGGGAGAGAGACGGCGGGGAGAGAGAAACGGCGGGGAGAGACAGACGGCGAGGAGAGAGAGACGGGGGCAGAGAGGCGGCGGAGAGAGAGAGACGGCGGGGGAGACAGAGAGTCGGGGGGGACAGAGAGTCGGGGGGAGAAAGGCGGGGACAGAGAGAAAGGGGAGAGAAAGGGGGGAGAGAGAGAAAGGGGGGAGAGAGAGAAAGGAGGCAGAGAGAGAGGGGGAGAGAGAGAAAGGGGGGAGAGAGAGGGTGGGGGAGAGAGAGGGTGGGGGAGAGAGAGACGGAGGGGAGAGAGAGACGGAGGGGAGAGAGAGACGGAGGAGAGAGAGAGACGGGGGCAGAGAGAGACGGGGGCAGAGAGAGACGGGGGCAGAGAGAGACGGGGGCAGAGAGACGGCGGGGGAGAGAGAGACGGCGGGGGAGAGAGAGACGGCGGGGGAGAGAGATGGGAGAGAGAGACGGGGGGGAGAGAGACGGGGGGAGAGAGAGACGGGGGGAGAGAGACGGGGGGGAGAGAGAGACGGGGGGGAGAGAGAGACGGGGGGGAGAGAGAGATGGGGGGAGAGAGAGATGGGGGGGAGAGAGAGACGGGGGGGAGAGAGACGGGGGGGAGAGAGACGGGGGGGAGAGAGAGATGGGGGGAGAGAGATGGGGGGGAGAGAGACGGGGGGAGAGAGACGGGGGGGAGAGAGACGGGGGGAGAGAGACGGGGGGGAGAGAGACGGGGGGGGGAGAGAGACGGGGGGGGAGAGAGACGGGGGGGGAGAGAGACGGGGGGGAGAGAGACGGGGGGGGAGAGAGACGGGGGGGGAGAGAGACGGAGGGGGAGAGAGACGGGGGGGAGAGAGCCGGGGGGGAGAGAGCCGGTGGGGAGAGAGACGGGGGGGAGAGAGACGGGGGGGGAGAGAGACGGGGGGGGAGAGAGACGGGGGGGAGAGAGCCGGGGGGGGAGAGAGCCGGTGGGGAGAGAGACGGGGGGGAGAGAGACGGGGGGGGAGAGAGACGGCGGGGGAGAGAGACGGGGGGGGAGAGAGACGGGGGGGGAGAGAGACGGGGGGGAGAGAGAGACGGCAGGGGAGAGAGACGGCGGGGGAGAGAGACGGCAGGGGAGAGAGACGGGGGGGAGAGAGACGGGGGGAGAGAGACGGGGGGAGAGAGACGGGGGGGAGAGAGACGGCGGGGAGAGAGACGGCGGGGAGAGAGACGGCGGGGAGAGAGAGACGGGGGGAGAGAGAGACAGGGGGGAGAGAGAGACGGGGGGGAGAGAGAGAGACCGGGGGAGAGAGAGATGGGGGGGAGAGAGCGATGGGGGGGAGAGAGAGACGGGGGGGAGAGAGAGACGGGGGGGAGGGGGGGAGGGGGGGGGAGGGGGAGAGAGACAGTGGGGGGAGAGAGGGGGGAGAGGGGGGGAGAGGGGGGAGGGAGGGGAGAGAGGGGGGAGAGGGGGGGAGGGGGGGAGAGAGAGGGGGAGAAACGGCGGGGGAGGGAGACGGCGGGGGGAGAGAGCGGGGGCGAGAGGGGGGGAGAGAGAGGGGGGAGAGATGGCGGGGGAGGGAGATGGCGGGGGAGGGAGACGGCGGGGGAGGGAGACGGCGGTGGGAGAGAGAGGCGGGGGGAGAGAGACGGGGGAGAGAGAGGGGGGAGAGAGAGGGGGGAGAGAGAGGGGGGAGAGAGAGAGCGGGGGGAGGGGGGGGAGAGAGGGGGAGAGAGAGACGGGGGAGAGAGAGACGGGGGAGAGAGAGACGGGGGAGAGACGGCGGGGGAGGGAGACGGCGGGGGAGGGAGACGGCGGGGGGAGAGAGAGACGGGGGCAGAGAGAGACGGGGGCAGAGAGAGCCGGCGAGGAGTGAGAGCCGGCGGGGAGAGAGAGCCGGCGGGGAGAGAGTCGGGGGGGGAGAGATAAAGGGGGGGAGAGAGATAAAGGGGGGAGAGAGATAAAGTGGGGAGAGAGTCAGGGGTGGAGAGAGTCGGGGGTGGAGAGAGTCGGGGGTGGAGAGAAACAGCGGGGGAGAGAGTTGGCGGGGGGAGAGAGAGACGGTGGGGGGGAGAGACAGGGGGAGAGGAGAGACGGGGGGAGAGGAGAGACGGGGGGGAGCGAGACGGGGGGGAGCGAGACGGGGGGGAGCGAGACGGGGGGGGAGCGAGACGGGGGGGAGAGAGACGGGGGGGAGAGAGACGGGGGGGAGAGAGACGGGGGGGAGAGAGACGGGGGGGAGAGAGACGGGGGGGAGAGAGACGGGGGGGAGAGAGACGGCGGCGGGAGAGAGAGGCGGCGGGGGGAGAGAGGCGGCGGGGGGAGGGAGAGATGGCGGGGGAGAGAGACGGCGGGGAGAGAGACGGCGGGGAGAGAGACGGCGGGGGGAGAGAGAGGCGGGGGGAGAGAGACGCAGGGGGGAGAGAGACGCAGGGGGAGAGAGACGCAGGGGGGAGTGAGAGACGGCGGGGGGAGAGAGACGGCGGGGGGAGAGAGAGACGGCGGGGGAGAGAGAGACGGTGGGGGGAGAGACCCGGCGGGGGGAGAGACCCGGCGGGGGGAGAGAGAGTTGGTGGGGGAGAGAGAATTGGTGGGGGAGAGAGAGACGGGGGCAGAGAGAGCCGGCGGGGAGAGAGAGCCGGCGGGGAGAGAGTCGGGGGGGGAGAGAAATGGGGGAGAGAGATAAAGGGGGGAGAGAGATAAAGGGGGGAGAGAGAGGCGGCGGGGGGAGAGAGAGACGGCGGGGGGAGAGAGAAAGGGGGAGAGAGACGGCGGGGGGAGAGAGACGGCGGGGGGAGAGAGCCGGCGGGGAGAGAGAGACGGCGGGGAGAGAGAGACGGGGGGGGAGAGAGACGGGGGGGGAGAGAGACGGCGGGGGGAGAGAGTCGGGGGGGGAGAGAAAGAGGGGGAGAGAGAGATAAAGGGGGGAGAGAAAGAGGGGGAGAGAGTTGGGGGTGGAGAGAGTCAGGGGTGGAGAGAAACAGGGGTGGAGAGAAACAGGGGGGGAGAGAGATAAAGTGGGGAGAGAGATGGTGGTGGAGAGAGACGGTGGGGGAGAGAGATGGCGGGGGAGAGAGACGGGGGGAGAGAGAGACGGGGGGAGAGAGAGACAACGGGGGAGAGAGAGACAACGGGGGGGAGAGAGACAACAGGGGGGAGAGAGACAACAGCGGGGGAGAGAGACAATGGGGGAGAGAGAGACAACAGGGGGAGAGAGACAACAGGGGGAGTGAGACAACAGGGGGAGTGAGACGGCGGGGGAGAGAGACGGCGGGGGAGAGAGACGGCGGGGGAGAGAGAGGCGGGGGGGAGCGAGACAACATGGGGTGAGAGAGACGGGGGAGAGAGACAACAGGGGAGAGAGAGACAACAGGGGGAGAGAGACGGGGGGGAGAGAGACGGGGGGGAGAGAGACAACAGGGGAGAGAGACGGGGGGGAGAGAGAGACAACAGGGGGAGAGAGAGGCAACAGGGGGAGAGAGACAACATGGGAGAGAGACAACAGGGGGAGAGAGAGGCAACAGGGGGAGAGAGACAACAGGGGGAGAGAGAGGCAACAGGGGAGAGAGACAACATGGGGAGAGAGACAACAGCGGGGAGAGACAACAGGGGGGGAGAGACAACAGGGGGGGAGAGACAACAGGGAGAGAGAGACAACAGGGGGAGAGAGAGACAACAGGGGGAGAGAGACGGGGGAGAGAGAGACGGGGGGGAGAGAGACAACAGGGGGAGAGAGGCAACAGGGGGAGAGAGGCAACAGGGGGAGAGAGAGGCAACAGGGGGAAGAGAGGCAACAGGGGGAGAGAGACGCAACAGCGGGGGAGAGACAACAGGGGGAGAGAGACGGCGGGGGAGAGGGCCGGCGGAGAGAGAGATGGCGGGGGAGAGAGACGGCGGGGGAGAGAGACGGCGGGGGAGAGAGGCGGCGGGGGGAGAGAGGTGGCGGGGGGAGAGAGAGATGGCGGGGGGAGAGAGACGGGGGGGAGAGAGACGGCGGGGGGAGAGAGACGGCGGGGGGAGAGAGAGGCGGGGGGAGAGAGACGCAGGGGGGAGAGAGACGCAGGGGGGAGAGAGACGCAGGGGGGAGAGAGAGACGGCGGGGGAGAGAGACGGCGGGGGGAGAGAGAGACGGTGGGGGAGAGACCCGGCGGGGGGAGAGAGAGTTGGTGGGGGAGAGAGAATTGGTGGGGGAGAGAGAGACGGGGGCAGAGAGAGCCGGCGGGGAGAGAGAGCCGGCGGGGAGAGAGTCGGGGGGGGAGAGAAATGGGGGAGAGAGATAAAGGGGGGAGAGAGAGGCGGGGGGAGAGAGAGGCGGCGGGGGGAGAGAGAGGCGGCGGGGGGAGAGAGAAAGGGGGAGAGAGACGGCGGGGGGAGAGAGAGACGGCGGGGGGAGAGAGACGGCGGGGGGAGAGAGACGGCGGGGGGAGAGAGACGGCGGGGGAGAGAGACGGCGGGGGGAGAGAGACGGGGGGGAGAGAGACGGGGGGGAGAGAGACGGGGGGAGAGAGACATGGCGGGGGGAGAGACATGGCGGGGGGAGAGAGACGGCGGGGGGAGAGAGACGGCGGGGGGAGAGAGAGAGGCGGGGGAGAGAGACGGCGGGGGGAGAGAGACGGCGGGGGGAGAGAGACGGCGGGGGGAGAGAGAGGCGGGGGGAGAGAGAGGCGGGGGGAGAGAGAGGGCGGGGGGAGAGAGACGGCGGGGGGAGAGAGACGGCGGGGGAGAGAGACGGCGGGGGGAGAGAGATGGCGGGGGGAGAGAGACGGCGGGGGAGAGAGACGGCGGGGGGAGAGAGACGGCGGGGGGAGAGACATGGCGGGGGGAGAGAGAGTTGGTGGGGGAGAGAGAGACGGGGGCAGAGAGAGCCGGCGGGGAGAGAGAGCCGGCGGGAGAGAGTCGGGGGGGGAGAGAAAGAGGGGGAGAGAAAGAGGGGGAGAGAGTCGGGGGTGGAGAGAGTCGGGGGTGGAGAGAAACAGGGGGGGAGAGAGATAAAGGGGGGAGAGAAAGAGGGGGAGAGAGTTGGGGGTGGAGAGAGTCGGGGGTGGAGAGAAACAGGGGGGAGAGAGATAAAGGTGGGAGAGAAAGAGGGGGAGAGAGTTGGGGGTGGAGAGAGTCGGGGGTGGAGAGAAACAGCGGGGGAGAGTGATGGCGGGGGAGAGAGACGGTGGTGGAGAGAGACGGTGGGGGAGAGAGACGGCGGGGGAGAGAGACGGGGGAGAGAGAGACGGGGGGAGAGAGAGACAACGGGGGGAGAGAGACAACGGGGGGGAGAGAGACAACGGGGGGGAGAGAGACAACGGGGGGGAGAGAGACAACAGGGGGAGAGAGACAACAGGGGGGAGAGAGACAACAGGGGGAGAGAGACAACAGGGGGAGAGAGACAACAGGGGGAGTGAGACGGCGGGGAGAGAGACGGCGGGGGAGAGAGACGGCGGGGAGAGAGAGGCGGGGGGGGAGCGAGGCAACATGGGGTGAGAGAGACGGGGGGAGAGAGAGACAACAGGGGGAGAGAGAGACAACGGGGAGAGAGACGGGGGAGAGAGAGACGGGGGGGAGAGAGACAACAGGGGGAGAGAGACAACAGGGGGAGAGAGAGACAACAGGGGGAGAGAGAGGCAACAGGGGAGAGAGACAACATGGGGAGAGAGACAACAGGGGGAGAGAGAGGCAACAGGGGGAGAGAGACAACAGGGGGAGAGAGAGGCAACAGGGGGAGAGAGACAACATGGGGAGAGAGACAAGAGCGGGGGAGAGACAACAGGGTGGGAGAGACAACAGGGAGAGAGAGACAACAGGGGGAGAGAGACAACAGGGGGAGAGAGAGACAACAGGGGGAGAGAGACGGGGGAGAGAGAGACGGGGGGGAGAGAGACAACAGGGGGAGAGAGGCAACAGGGGAGAGAGAGGCAACAGGGGAGAGAGACGCAACAGCGGGGGAGAGACAACAGGGGGAGAGAGGCGGCGGGGGAGAGAGGCGGCGGGGGAGAGAGACGGCGGGGGAGAGAGACGGCGGGGGAGAGAGGCGGTGGGGGGAGAGAGGCGGCGGGGGGAGAGAGAGATGGCGGGGGGAGAGAGAGACGGCGGGGGGAGAGACCCGGCGGGGGGAGAGAGAGTTGGTGGGGGAGAGAGAATTGGTTGGGGGAGAGAGAGACGGGGGCAGAGAGAGCCGGCGGGGAGAGAGAGCCGGCGGGGAGAGAGTCGGGAGGGGAGAGAAATGGGGGAGAGAGATAAAGGGGGGGAGAGAGAGGCGGGGGAGAGAGAGGCGGGGGGAGAGAGAGGCGGCGGGGGGAGAGAGAGGCGGCGGGGGGAGAGAGAAAGGGGGAGAGAGACGGCGGGGGAGAGAGAGACGGCGGGGGGAGAGAGGCGGCGGGGGGAGAGAGAGATGGCGGGGGGAGAGAGACGGGGGGGAGAGAGACGGCGGGGGGAGAGAGACGGCGGGGGGAGAGAGACGGCGGGGGGAGAGAGACGGCGGGGGGAGAGAGACGGGGGGGGAGAGAGACGCAGGGGGGAGAGAGACGGGGGGGGAGAGAGACGCGGGGGGGAGAGAGACGCAGGGGGGAGAGAGAGACGGCGGGGGGGAGAGAGACGGCGGGGGGAGAGAGACGGCGGGGGGAGAGAGAGATGGCGGGGGGAGAGAGGCGGCGGGGGGAGAGAGAGATGGCGGGGGGAGAGAGACGGGGGGGAGAGAGACGGCGGGGGGAGAGAGACGGCGGGGGGAGAGAGACGGCGGGGGGAGAGAGACGGGGGGGGAGAGAGACGCAGGGGGGAGAGAGACGCAGGGGGGAGAGAGAGACGGCGGGGGAGAGAGACGGCGGGGGGAGAGAGACGGCGGGGGGAGAGAGAGACGGCGGGGGGAGAGAGAGACGGCGGGGGGAGAGACCCGGCGGGGGGAGAGAGAGTTGGTGGGGGAGAGAGAGTTGGTGGGGGAGAGAGAATTGGTGGGGGAGAGAGAGACGGGGGCAGAGAGAGCCGGCGGGGAGAGAGAGCCGGCGGGGAGAGAGTCGGGGGGGGAGAGAAATGGGGGAGAGAGATAAAGGGGGGGAGAGAGAGGCGGGGGGAGAGAGAGGCGGGGGGAGAGAGAGGCGGGGGGAGAGAGAGGCGGCGGGGGGAGAGAGAAAGGGGGAGAGAGACGGCGGGGGGAGAGAGAGACGGCGGGGGGAGAGAGACGGCGGGGGGAGAGAGACGGGGGGGGGAGAGAGACGGGGGGGAGAGAGACGGGGGGGAGAGAGACGGCGGGGGGAGAGAGACGGCGGGGGGAGAGACATGGCGGGGGGAGAGAGACGGCGGGGGAGAGAGACGGCGGGGGAGAGAGAGAGGCGGGGGGAGAGAGACGGCGGGGGGAGAGAGACGGCGGGGGGAGAGAGACGGCGGGGGGAGAGAGAGGCGGGGGGAGAGAGAGGCGGGGGGAGAGAGAGGCGGGGGGAGAGAGACGGCGGGGGGAGAG